>NC_142804.1:38843779-39043779 GCF_049724085.1 Artemia sp. Qi Xiang Cuo
GAAGGAGTTGTCGTAGGAACTTCGGAAAGGGCTCATTCGATCGAAAATAGAAAGGGTTAATGCCCTTTTCAATAGTCGAAAGTGATTGGAAGGCAACTAATTCCCCTCCCCCGCCCCCCCTCCCAAGTGCCCATTATGTTTAAAAACTAAATGCTGCCTTAAGATTAAATCAAAATGCGCTGTGTTAATACTAATTCCCATTAAGGCATCTCAACAGTATCCCAAGAACGACTGAGGGTATAATGTTCAAACTTTCGGGGCTACTTCTACTCTTAAAATTTAACCAAGTCAAAATAGCGTAAGTGTATCCAATCTATCAAAGAAAGTAAACATATCTTTTTACGAATGGTATCAAGTTTTCTATTTCAGATCAACTAGAGGAGGTATGAAATGAAATTGAACACTAACATTATTGTCCAAATTTTTAAAAGGGCGTATGTTATTAAAAATTGAGAAAAATTTTCTCCTGTATACAAATAGCAGGCCGAAATATAAATTCTTAAAAAAGCAAAAAGTTTTAATGAATAATTTTCTTTTTCCCTGAAAAGACTATGTAAATATAAAACGAACAGAAATTAATTAAAAAAAATTTTTCCACAAAATAAGTTTTTCAAAGAAAAGTAAAAAACTCCATTAAACCAAATGAGCAAAAATAAAATCAAATAATCTACCAAGCGTGAAACTAACACAAATCAGCATCGATAAATAAATGAAACCCAAAACGAATAGAAATTGGAATAAATAACCGATTCAAACTCAAAACGAGCAGAAATTAACATGAGTAGGGCTCAAAACTGAAAAAAATACAAATGAATGTGCTTTGTCAGTTTAATATACATATACTGATATTTAGTAATCAAAATGTTAATATTATTTGATTTACTAAAGTTATAAAAGTAAAAACATTTATATTTTTTCAGTAAAGTGCAAATTATGTTCTGGCATAGGTTTTGAGCCCTACTGATGTTAATTTCTGCTTGAATTGAATCTGCATTGAATTGAAGTTATCAAGTATTTTACAGGTAGCACAGGTTGCATCAAAACATGGCTAATTGTAGACAGAGAAAAGCCAATACTGATAGTCCAAGTAATTGAGAGGCAAATGTTGAAATGGCTGAGGCACGGGTAAATAGCGGGAGTATGCATGACTCTCTTATTGGACACATACTTGTTTGCTAGTTTCTGGAAAGGCATGCCTGCCTAGAGTCTGAGGCATGTTGACCAAGAATTTAAAATTGACATAAGACCGTTAGATTGCCTGTAATGAGAGGCAAACAAGGCACGCCCGCCTATGGTCTTAAGAAGGTTGACCAAGAATTTAGAACTGACATAGGACCATTAATTCGCTTGAAATAACAGGCAAACAATCGTTTAAAGCCATCTTTATCTTTCAAATAGTACCTATTCGTTGCCTAAGCTCAGCCCCACATTCTGAGAAAATTTCAATTTTTCTAATTTTTTTGGTCACTTGCCCGAGACTCTGGGTGGGTGGGTGCCCCCAAATATTGTCCCAAATTCCTCTCTCAATTTAGCACTTGTTCACGTTTTCCCACCATCTCCAATCACTTTCCCAATAGTATCTATTCATTGCCTCAGCTCATTACATCAATCTGAGCAAATTTCAAAATTTTCAAGTTTTGAGTCACTTGCCTGAGACTCTGGGCTGATGGGAGCCTCCAAAAACTGTCTTAAATTCCTCTTTCGTCTTAGAACATATTCACGGATGCCTAAAGCCGTAAACGGTTAGACTGTTTCCCTAGCGGTAACCATGCATGTGCTACACACATACCAACAATATATTTTTCATTGTCACATGGGGTTCCAATCTAGCCCATGTCCATCGCTTAGCATTCAGGTTACACACATACCAACAATATTTTTTTCATTTTCACATGGGGTCCCAATCTAGCCCATGTCCATCGCTTAGCATTCGGGCCTTAGAAAATAAAGCCCAGATAGTCAGACCCCAACACTCCAGTCTGAACCCTGAACGCTAAAAAATGCTCAAATTTTTTCTAATAATTAATTAAAAATTTGCATCTCCCAATAGTATCTATTTATTGCCTCAGCTCAGTCCAGCATTCTGAGCAAATTTCATTTTTCACTATTGTCAATGCATAGTGACCCCCTCTTAACTAAAACTTAAGTTAACTTAAACCCCCTCTAAACTTAAGCTCAGCAGATAGAAATACCTGTTAAACTTCAAACTTAAAACGACCAGAAATTACTATTAAAGAATAAATGAAACCTACAATGAACGGAAATTTAATAAACAATCATAGCAAAAAACATATAACCAGTAATAGTATAAATGAATATATAGAACTTAAAGCGAACAATGCTTAAATTGAATATGAAAATCAAGCTTAAGAAGAAAAAAATATTTAGCTATTGAAGTATAAATGAAACTTAAAACGAATAGAAATTAAGTAGACGATAACTACGAACAAGCATACAATAGAAATTAATGCAAATAGATAAATCAATATTAAAACGTATGTAATTTAAATCAAAAATAAAAATTAAGCTTGAATCGAATAAAAATAACTACAAACAAGAGTTTGGGTATCGCCTCCTCTCACTGCAGAAGCCTAGAACCTACTGCGTCATTGGCGCTTTACTGAGAATTAAATAAAAAAAACAAGTTTTTTAAACTGAAAGTAAGGAGCGACATTAACACTTAAAACGAACAGAAATTATTCCGTACATGAAAGGGGCTGTCCCTCCTCAACGCCTCGCTCTTTATTCCGTATATGAAAGGGGCTGTCCCCCCTCAACGCCTCGCTCTTTACGCTAAAGTTTGACTGTCTCACAATTTTTTTTTTAAAACAATAAAAAACTTTAGCGTAAAGAGCGAGGCGTTGAGGAGGGGACAGCCCCTTTCATATACGGAATAAAGAGCGAGGCGTTGAGGAGGGGACAGCCTCTTTCATGTACGGAATAATTTCTGTTCGTTTTAAGTTTTAATGTCGCTCCTTACTTTCAGTTTAAAAAACTTGTTTTTTTTATTTAATTTCTGATCGTTTTTTAGTTAATGCAGCTTTTATTTGCATAAAAATTTTACTTTTCTTTTGCTAAATGAATGTCTTTACAAATTAACTTACGTAACTAACTTCTATATTCGTATATTTTTCTTCTGGCAAAAATTCAAAGTTGCAGATTTTTGCAGATATGAGCTTGAAACCTATGTAATAGGGTTTTCTGATACGCTGAATCTGACGTTGTGATTTTCATTAAAATTCTTTCACTTGTAGGGGATGTTTCCCCCTCTTTAAAAAATCGAGTAAATTTCCTCAGGCTTGTTGCCTTTGATGAGTAATACTAAACTTAATAAAATTTATATATTTAGAATCAGCATTATAAACACATTCTTTTGATACATTTATTGACATCAAAATTCCGTTTTTAAAAGTTTCGATTACTATTGAGCCGTATCGCTTGTTTTTTTATTGTTTTTTTTTATTACGTATATGTTATTACGTATATGAGGGGGTTCTGCCCTTAGTCAATACCAAGCTCTTTACGTTAAAAGTTAAAAAAAAATTTGATTCACATACCCCTGAATCACAAAGGCCGTTTAATTAGAATAGAGAGCTCTTTTGAAAGCAATAAAAAAAAACTGTAGCTTAAAGAGCGAGGTATTGACTTGGAGGAGAACCCCCTCACATACGTTATAATTTCTGTTCGTTTTAAGTTCTAATATTCCTTCTTACATTTCAGTTGAAAAAACTTGGTTTTTTTTTATTTAATTTCTGATCGTTTTTTAAATAATGCTTGGAAATCCGGCACCCCTTCATAGAAATGTCCCTTACCCCAAAGAAACATCCTCCACGGAAATATTCTCCAGAGTAACTCCCTCCTCTAGCCCCCCTCCAGAAAAAATCCTTCCTGAAAATGGTTGTATACTTCCCAATAACCAATAAATAATGCTGGCAAGTCCGGCGCCCCCTTCATGGCGATTTCCCTTCCCCCAGGAACACTTCCTTCATGAACAGAGCCTCCAACATAACCCCCGCCCCACCCTTCCCTCCCACTAGCAGAAAAAAAACCTCCTGAAAACTTCTGTATACTTCCGAATAACCAATACTATATGTTAACATTGGGTAAAGTTCATATCTTTTAGCCCTCCCTCTGGGTACTTCGGGGATTAAGTCATCCCAAAAGACATATTTATCATATTTTCGACCATGCTGAACAAAATGGCTATCTCAAAATTTTGATCGGGTGACTTTGGTAAAAAAATAAGCGTGGGAGGGGGCCTAGTTGCCCTCCATTTTTTTTGGTAAATTAAAATGGGCAATTGAAATTTTAATTTCCGTTCAATTGAGCCCTCCAACGATTTTCTAGGACCACTGGGTCGATACGATCACCCCTGGGGAAAAAAAAACAAAAAAAAAAAAAAAAACAAAAAAATACAAAACCAACCGTGATATTTATTCTGGCAAAAAATACAAAATTCCACATTTTGTAAATAGGAACTTGAAACCTCTACAGTACGGTTATCTGATACGCTGAATATGATGGTGTGATTTTCATTAAGTTTCAATAGCTTTTAAGGGGTTTTCTCCCCTTTTTTCGAAAATCAGCCAAATTCTCTCAGGCGCTTAACTTTTAATGCGTAGCACTAAACTTGATGAAAGTTATATATTTGAAATCAGCATTGAAATCTGATTCTGTTGATGTATCTATTGGCATCAAAAACCCGTTTTCTAGAGTTTCGGTTACCATTGAGCCGGGTCGCTCCTTACTTACAGTTCGTTACCACGAACTGTTTGACTATATGAGTCTTGAACAGTCTTGGAAAGCATAAACACAATCAAATTGAATATTAGATATATGATAATATTAATTGTTGAAAGATCCATCAGTTCAAGATTTTGTTTTCACTGTAATTTTTATTTTCATTCTCAATGCTGTAAGAACTGGAAAAGAATAAATTTGTAATATAATTCGTTTTCAGTGAAGCGCCAATGACGCACCAGGCTTTAGGTTTTTACAGTTAAAGAAGGGGACAGTATCCAAATTTTGTTTGTAGTGAAACTATATTTGTCTTGAACAATCTTGGAAAGAACTAATAAATTAAACTAAATATTTGATGTATAATGATATTAATTGCTGAAAGCTCATCAGTTCAAAATTTTACTGTAATTTTAATATTTATTTTCAATATTAAGCACAAAAGAAAACATTTGTAATATAATTCGTTTTCAGTAAAGCGCCAATGACGCAGTAGGTTTTAGGCTTCTGCGGTGAGAGGAGACGATACCCAAACTCTTGCTTGTAGTTATTTTTATTCGATTCAAGCTTGATTTGCATATTCAATTTAAGTTTCACTCGTTTTAAGATTTATTTATTCATTTACATTAATAATCTATTGTATGTTTGTTCGCATTGATTGTGTATTTAATTTCTGTTCGTTTTAAGTTTCATTTATACTTCAATAGCAAAATATTTTTTTTTCGTTTTCAGCTTAATTTTCTTATTCAATACAAACATTACTCGCTTCAAGATCTATTTATTCATTTATATTATTACTTGTTGTATTTTTTATCCAATGGTTGTTTATTTAATTTCTGTTCGTTTTGGCTTCATTTATTCTTTAATAGTAATTTCCGGTCGTTTTGAGTTTGAATTTTAACAGGTATTTGTATCTACAAAACTTAAATTTAGAATGATCTTTACTTTTCTTTGAAAAACTTATTTTTCGGAGTTTTTTTTTTAAATTAATTTTTGTTCGTTTTTGATTGCAAAAAGTTTCGAGTTTTTATGGCATAGGGGGGGGGGGGTTTGCTTACTGTCTGATTATTCTTAACTTTAAAAAACGGAGCTAGAACTTTCGATTTAAATCAAATGAGGCTTTGTCCAAAGTCTATACGATTACCTCTTTGATAAAAACCTTATATATGAACAATGGACAGCTTGCATTACTGTTGGACATCGATTAACAGAAAAATGAATGGATTGAAAAATAGCTTCAATAAGGATGGTTAGACTATTTTATTTGCTCACTCAAAGAGACTAGGGCTGTTTGGATTTGACCTTAATCGGGTTTTGTGTGCCAAATCAATTTTGTATCTATCGCAGAGTATGTATTTTAACTTTATATTAAGTATGGCAGTAATTTTAGTTATTTTAGCATTTTCAGTTTGAGAGAACTTCTGGGAGTGTTTGTATAGCCAATTCTTCATCTAGTTCTAATTAGTGTATTTGATGTGTCTTAACGTCCCCTCGAAATTTCTATATACAGTTATACAGAATAGTTACAGTTATTGAACTGTAACTGAGATAGCTGGCTATCTCAAAATTTGAAGCGGATGAGTATGGGGGAAAAGGGCAAAGGAGGGGGGGGGGAGGCTAGTTGCCCTTAACCCTCTTGACTCTTAAAAAGTGAACTAGAACTTTCAATTTCCAATCAAATGAGCCCTCTATGAAGTTTATACGAGCATCCCTTTCATAAGAACCATACATGCCCTTAGGGCATAACTTAGAACGCCTTCCCCTGGGCCCTGGGGGGGATGTATTGACACCGGAGTTTTTCTTATCCGACCTTTGAACTATTAGTAGAGATCTAAGTTATACTTCTGCTGCCCGTATAGGAATTCCACGTTCCATGTCACCTTTCCAAGGCAGATTACCAGACTGGTTATTTGGCAGTGTATAATGTGGTCAAACAGGTTTTTTTCTGTTATTAATAAGAATTTCATAAGAATGTACGTCGTGAGTTCACGTGCACAATTTTTTTTCTTAAAAAACTAGTATGATATAAAGTAGTCAAACATGTTTTGGGAGCATGCACGAAATTATGTAACTCAACCAGTGTTTTTCGAGTCAACATCCACCAAGGTAGATTACCAGACTGGTTATTTGGCAGTGTATAATGTGGTCAAGCATGTTTTGAGAGTATGTTCATAATTATATAATTTAAGCAGACAGGTTTTTGAGTCAACATCCGTATTTTAGGAGCCAATCAGAGAGCGGAGGTTACTCCATATACGATAACTTGATTTGTGGTTGGGATTTGAATAAAAGGAATGGTTGTCATTACAATTCATATTACTAAGAGAAATGAATTCAGAGAGAATAGTTTATTTGAGAGGATATTCGTAGAGAAAAATGAGTGGTGCATTTACATTATTGGAGATTAATGATGGAGCCGACAGCAGCAGCAGCAACGATATACGAATACCCAATGTGGTTGTGGAAATAGCCGGAGGCTGTAGACTATGCCTTGAATGGGACAATATGTATGCTAGATACGTGATATCATTAAGCAAGTTTAAGCAGGAGGAGCAACTATGTTTTGCTGGAAAAGTGAATATTCTCCATATAAATAAACTTCGGTCAGCATTAGATCTCCTGTCGAAATATATTGACGAGAACAAAATGCATCAGTGAATATTATTATTGTTATTATGCTCAATAAAAGTATTTCTAAATCAAAGGTATTTTCCTTTCTATACTAGACTAGCGTATATTTTTTAGAGTAGAAAAAAGTATATTTCAGGTTAGTAGTTGGTTGTGAGAGAGTTAGGACTCTAAAAAATGGATAGATTTGAGAAAGAGCGAATCATGGGGAATCTAGTGCTTATGGAAAAACGTTTGATTCTAGATAACAATTTTCTAGAGTTGTCTATTCAAAGGAAGATATATTTTTGAGGACTGTTTGTCTATATAATGTAAAGTGATTTTTCATCATTAGACTTTTGTATTAAGCTTTTACGTCGTGGTCCAAATTCATTTACACAATTTTATCATATATTGATCATGAGCGGGCAAGATTATATTGTGGACATGCTTTTAAAAATCGGTTTAGAATTTTAGGACTTTTTTCAAGAGAAAGGTGATGCTCAAGGATGATTTACTCCTCTCTCACTATCCCCGACAATTTTTGTAGTTACTAGCTCAGTTTTATTGTAGCAGTGAGAGTGTCGACATATGAAAAAAATGTTCAATACATGTCCGCTACGTATGTACACACTGGACAGCTGGCCATTATGTAAGAATTGCACAATGACTGACGAGTATGATTACAAGTGTACATCATGCAACCCGTGTAAAGTGCATTGAGGATATGCTGTGCAAATTAAAGGTTGTAATTCATGTCTTGAAGAGGTGTGTAACTCTCATCCTAGAGGCCACCTATGCTCCAACTGCCACTATGATAAATGTAATCAGCGGGAGGAAATGTATCCCGGAATGATTAGAAAGATTTATAACCATGGTTTTAGATCATTTCTACGAAATTGGTATTGTCGTGGTTTTGGATTATTCTGGGAGGTGGAGCCAGGTCAACGATACAACTGCTGGAACAACAAAATAATATGGTTTCTACGTCATCGTTCTTAAGAAAATGGGTGTTACGATTGAAAACCCATTAATTTTTATTTGGCTTTGCCGGAATGTGATTCAACACTAGAGAACCCTGTTTGTGAAATTGTTTCAAATAGGCAAATTGAAATATGTTAATTCTATAGAATGAATGAGAATAGTGTAATTGACTATACAAAGAGATATGACCAGAATGGAGTTACACTCTACTGTAGAAAATGTGACCCTGACATTGCAGTACATCAGGATCAGTATACTGTGAATTCAGATAATCTACCTGCATTAGTTGTTGTCGACAAATAGCTATACCTAGTAGTAGATGAAATCTAAAGAGTAGAAAAGTCGTTTTATCATGTATATAAATTTTTATCGTTTATTAATAAACAATTTCACATACATTTTTAGAACATTTTATTCGTAGGGCGCTAAAATCAATATTAAACACACTTGAAAGTATATTTTCATCTAGAAAGTCGTTCAATCGAGGTGAGTCAACGTAAATGTCAAGAAACTGCTTGTAGGTGCAGCCACGACATCTGAACATGAAAAAGAGTAGCGCATAAAAGCCACATGTCTTAATCGTTAAATGCTGTACTCTTCGTTGATTTTGAATAATGGTTTTCCCACTGCTTTCAATAAAGTTGCTGATGTATGGCGTGTAGAATTTATACGATAGGCCAAGAGGATCAAAAAATTCAATATTCTTCGCTGTTTGAAAGATGCATAGCCAAAGGCCGGTCTTCAAAGTCGATGGACTGCTATTAACAATGATAAGGTTATTGTTAACGCTTGGAATTTTGTCAATGAAGTCCGATCTTAGGCAGTAAGACATTTGTTGAGAAACGCAAGGATCAATACTCAATAAACCGATTATTTGTTTCGTATTCTTGGTCCAAGATCTAGTAGAAAACTGCCGTTGGGTGTGATTTCCCCAAAGGTTTAAAATTGACTCAATGATATTAGCGTGATACTCTCTTTTAGAGCATTAGCAAATGTTCACCTCTAACACATATTCTCCGTATGTGCTGAGCTCATGTCCTTAGTCCTTAACAATTCCAGAACAATTGTCCCATGATTTTTTGAAAACAATGAGACAATTACCCCATTTTAAAATTACTGAGTCAGGATCCCCGAATTGTATGACCAGCTCAGACAAAGTTCAATAGGATTTTTGTAAAACAATAGAGTTTAGAGTGGAATACCATTTACTTTCCACACAAGGCTAGATAAACCGGAAAAATCAAAATCATGGGGGGATTCAGCCCACGACCAAACAGCTCTGCCATTCTTCACAAAGGTAACATCTAATTTCGTTTACATTTCCTCATTGATAAATGATAAAACTGTATACTTACGGGAGTCTGTGGCAATTTGACGTTGATTGGTGATTGTATGGGGGACAAGAAGTTTAATGTTATTGCCATTGGCTCTTAGCTTTTCCACTGCCAATGAAACAGAGCTAATAACATTTTGTTTTCGGACGTGGAGAATTGTCGATGTGATAATGACATTTGCATCGGGTGCTGCTGGAAGTGTTTTCCTCAAAATGAAATTTAATGGGGTCAGCTGTAACTTTATGTCAATCTTGACTTTGGGGAGTAACCATTGGGATATATTGAATATCTCATGATTTAATTTTCCAACCAGATGATACTCTTGGGTCACTGCAGTAGTCAACTCACCATCAGTATCAACACCTGATCGGTATTCATAGCCCAATGATTGTCCTCTCAACTCCTTGTACGCCTTTGGTGTCATCATCATAAATTGTTTGTAGCTTGCATAGTTTGATAAATTATTGCTAGTGCTCACCAATGTTCCATTAATAAATACGTTAATTTGTTTAAATATGTTGTATAGAATACAGTTTTCGTAGGAGATACCATCGTCAGCATTTGGAGTTCTATTATCTGTCTTTTTCTTTACCGCAGCATTTAAATAAATAAATGTTGATTACAAATCAATGAAAAAGTCTTCATTCGAAAATATTTGAAAGTGTATATTTTCCGAGAGGGGTTGTTGGGAATGAAATTGTTCATAATACCCATGCTTGACACTGACATCAACATTTTCAGCATTGAATAGATTCAGTGAGGAACTGATTGATGGATGTGATTCCTTGTGAGGGAGATAAGTCATCTTAAGAGAACAAATCCTTCTTCTTCTTCTTCTGTTTAACAGCAGGCGGGCTTTTCAGTATAACTATTTAGCCCTTTTCCTTTTGCTTCGCTCTTTGGGCTACAGGGCTACTGGCTTGATTGCCTCATATTTATTAGATATATTCAGATATCTTTCAGCAGATCTTTCGACTTTAGGAGTTCAAATATAAGATGATAGATGTCGATTTCTATGCTCTGTGTGCAGGTATAGTTGACTAGGCTCTTGGCTGATAGTGAGATTTTGTGGTGTTTAAAGTATTTTAACAGTTTACAAAGCAAGGTATGTTGTGCAGACGTCAGCATATTACATTCAAATAGGCAATGGTCAATTGTTTCATTATTCATATTACAAAGCCTGCAAAGAGGGGGGGAATTGAACCACTTGAATTAGAAAGCTTATATTAGAATGCAATGAAATTTAGTCCATTTGTTCCAGAACAAATTCTATGATAAATTTTAGAAAGATACTTATTGAGAAAGGGGGAAAGGATAGGATTAATCTTATTAAAATTAATATCTGATAGCCTCCATCGGTAAATATCTCTAATTGGGATTGGTCTCCCACTTGGCTGGTCAATATTTATAGCAGTTTTTGCTATTTCATCAACCTGATGATTACCACTTATGCCAGAGTGGCTAGGTATGTACTGAAAGTAAGTTTTTATGCCACTTGAAGCAAGATTATCAATAATACTGAGACAATGATAAGTGTCAATGTCCAAATTATATTGAGGAGCTGAGGCCAGCAACTCAAGGCTTGATAAAGAGTTGGAATAGATGATAATATTATTCGAATTTTTAATCAAAGGTTGGTTTTGCTTAAGGTGTTCTAATGCCATGATTATGGCATTTAACTCAGCAGACATTATAGATAAATTATTAAATAATCTCTCTCCCATTACAATTTTCAGGTGAGGAAGGAAAACACCACTTGCAACTTTCTCATCCATTTATGACCCATCAACAAATATTTGGAAGTGATTTTTATAGGTAATTGTATTAAGTTCTGCAAATTTTTTCTGGACAAAAGCAATGGGGGTTAAATCTTTATTCCATTTTGAAAATTCAGTATTTATTATGGGAGATGATCAATTCCATGGAGGGGATTGGGGGAAAGTAGGTGCAATAGACTTTGCTGGTACAGGGAACTTCTTTTGAATATTGGCATACTCATCTGCAATACCTCTATACATGGCTGGATTTCTTAACCAATTATGTAATGTGTGTGAGCTATTTGATTCAATTTTTGTAAGATGTTTTATCAAGAGAAAGCTACGTCTCTCCCTTATTGTTGTTAATCCACTCTCCATAAGCAGAAACTTGGTGCTTGTGGGTTTCCTAAGACCAAATATCAGACGTATTATATCATTTTGTGTTGTTTCAATTTTTTGCATCTGGGTCTTTGCACATGCACCATAGACAATGAGCCCATAATCAATATGGGGTCTTATATGTGATTTATAAAACTGGAGTAAGGTTTTCTCCTTACAACCCCAGGGTGTGTAAAGAAGTCTTTTTAGTATATTTGCTTTTCTATAACATTTTTTTATTGTGTTTGAAATGTGGAGGTGGAAATTAAGTTTTTGGTCAAGCATGAGACCTAGGTAATTAATATTATTATCTTCTGGAATAGTTGTTTTATTTAGAGTTAGTTTTGCATTAACATGGTTTCGCTTCCTGTGAAATTGGATTATTTTTGACTTGGTGGGTGCAATGGGTAAATCTGAATGTTGAGAGAATTTTCTAAACTGGAAAAGTGACTTTTGCAGATTTGACTGTGCTATCTGAAAGGTGTTGCCAGATGACCATAGCACCAGATCATCAGCATATTGTAGATTCGTGTGGGGTAGGTTCATGTCCCAGAGATATAGGGCAAAAAGGAGGCAACTGAGGACTGCTCCCTGAGGTAGGCCTTTGGAAATTGTCTTTTGGGGTGAAGAGGCTGAACCAACACAAACAATGAAACTTCGCACTTCTATGAAGGATTTAATAAAGGATACTAGCTTAGGAGGTACTCCAAGGTTTGCAAGTTTATTTAAAAGGATTTGGTGGTTCACATTGTCATAAGCTCCTTCAAAATCTAGGAAAGCTGCCACTAGGATATTATTTTTTGAGAAAGATTCATTTATTGCATTTGTTAGCAAAATGAAAGCATCTGTTGAGGAGTGGTATTTCCTGAATCCAGTTTGAGCGTGTGGGATTAATTTATTTTTCTCAGCAAACCAGAGGAGTCTGTGATAAATCATTTTCTCCATTATTTTCCCCATCACAGGTGTAATCATTATGGGCCTATAAGACTCAGGGTTATCTTTTGGTTTATTTTTTTTTAGGATTGGTAGGAGGGACGAACATTTCCATATATTGGGGAACCTAGAAGATGCCCAAGCGTAATTATAACAATTTAGCAGTTCTTGTTTGTATGAAGGTGTGAGATTCTTTATCCATGTAGGGTGTATATTGTCATAGCTACTGCTAGTTTTGGACCTAATATGATGTATTGCATTATTCAATTCCTGGATTGAAAATGGATTAGTTATGTACTCGGATCCTGGGCGTCGTTGGTAACAAGGGTTCATAGGAATTGTGGACAGTTTGCTTTGATTATTTGATGTTAGCTTATTAACAAAAAGAGTTGCAAATAGGTTAGCCTTTTCATTATCATTGTCATAATGGGTATTATTATGTATAAGCTCATACAGGAGTGGGTTGGGAGAAGTCTTTTTCCCACATATGTGGCTTATGACTTTATGTATAATTGGCTCATTTGTTTCTCTGGAGAGATTATTTGCAAAATTATTCCAGTATTTATATTTAGCATCTATTATAGTCCTTTTTAGATTAGATTCTGCTTGTAATTTTTTTAAATATGTAGTAGGTGTTGGTTTTTTTATGAATTCTGTCCTAGCTGCCTTTTTTATCCTCCATTTATTTAGGCACTCATTTGTCCACCATGCTTTAGGAATTTGTTTATGGAATGTTTTCTTAGGTGTTGTCCTGGAGATAGCATGATTAGCTTTATTTATTAGTAAAGATGTCAACGCTTCAGCATGTGTGTCAACTGTTGTGTTAGAAATGCATGAACTTTGGGTGAAACTTGTAATTTTATCATTTAGCTTATTTTGGAAAATAGACCAATTTGCTTTAGTGTTGATATATTTGGATGTATGAGATAAAGTTTCAGCAGGTTCATTTAGAGAGCAAACTATAGCAAAGTGGTCTGTACATAGACTATCAATTTTATTTATGTAAATTTTGTTCAAAAAATTTAAAGACACAATTTGTAGGTCAATTGTGGAGAAATTGCCACTTTTGGGGTTGAAATAGGTATTCAGGTTTGGAGGGGTAGCAACAACTAATTCATTATTATTTGAAGCCATATGCTCAATAAATTTACCAGCTTTATTTGCTGGTTTATTCCCCCACAAAAGGCTGTGGGCATTGAAATCACCACAAATAATGATATTTTTTAACATATTAGAATTATTTATATAATTAAAGAAATCCTTGGCATCTGTAGTTTGGCCATTAGGGTTATAAAAGCTTATTATGTAGGTTTTTAAATTATTCAGGCAAACACCAATTACATCAACATCATTTTCAAAATCTGGAAAATTGATGCCGCAAAATTTTATATTATTATTAACTAATAAAGCTACACCACCTCCTTTTCTCTCTGAAGATCTATCCTTTCTCAGGATAGTATATCCCAGAGACTTAATTTGTTGATTTTGGGTTAAATGAGTTTCCTGGAGGCACGCAATATTAATTGAATTATTATTCATAAATGATATTAGTTCATTTATCTTATTTTCTGTGAGTGATCTTACATTCCATTGGAGTATTGATAAATGTTGTGTTGTTGATTTATTCTTCATGTGACTGTGTATCAATGTTCAGCTTTGTTAACAGTAAAGCAAGATCTTTTTTTGCTTGAATGAGCATATCATCTGGGATGTAGATTTTTGCCAATTCTGCAATAATTTTTGTTTTCTGTAGTGGATGTACGTTCATGGCCTGAACTGCATTACAGTTTAGAATGAATAAGCATATATTTGGGGATTGCATTTTTGGTAGTGCATCCTGTTTGTTGGTTAAGGGATTGATTCCTGGTAGTGTTTCTGGTTTGTTTCTTCTTGGGAGGGAGGGCCAGGCTGGCCTCATCTCACCGTTCTTTTATCCTTCTTTTATCTAACAATCTTTTTCTTTTTCTTCTTCTGCTTATTGATCTTCCTTGTTTTATTCCTAAAAGTCCTTGTTGATGTCCTTCGCTTCCCGCCTGGGAGGAGACTGATGAGTGAATGACGCGCACGCATCCTTTTCAATCCTTCCCCATTTTGTCGAGATTTTAAATGCTCACCAACGGCTCTTGCTGAAGATCTAATATTTTCCTTAACACTCTCCTTGAAATTCTTGCCCGACCGCCAGTCCTGTAGTGTTGAGGCAGCAAAATTTGACGCAGCAGGCAAAAGATATTTTCTGGGAAGGGGTAGTGCAGAACGAAATAGCCTAGCAAACCAGCTACCAAGACCATAGCCAGACATTGTAGTACGACCCTTGTAGTATCCAATCCATTGCCTATTTGACGTGGACTCAAAGCAGCAACATAGCAATCGATATCGTGGCAGACAAATGGAATTCTTCTATTGTTCATTTTAGGCGATTGTGCTGTCGCCGACAATGGGTCGAAAATGACACGTAATCACTAATAAGCCTTTTGTTATTGCTAGAGGATCACTCAATTCACTTCTTATGTGTTAACTGACAGAGTTCCAAATACGAAGTGTTTACAGGAACATACTGAAGATGCTTTATATTATAGTGATGAACAAGTTCATGAGTTGTTTTTCGTTCAAGAACACATAGGAGAGGGAAATTTGAATTACCGACTCTCGATGTTTCCACAAAGGATGCATAGAGAAATATGCAAGAGTCCGAGGCGAAACCAGGTGGATAATCAGCAAAAATAACTTGATTCATCCCGTAAACGGTGTCAGCATTTTTCCCATCGATCATATTCTGTTTAAAGCCAAGAATGTCATTCAGATTATCATTGAGAATAATTATTTGACTGTCAAGAGGTGAGGTAATGTTTATCCTATCGTTTATCAATGAATAATTAATATATAATGTACCAATCCTAAGAGATGAGATTTTCCTATTGACTTTACGATATAAATCTGTCATATTATCATATTCAATATATTACAATTTAGCATGTGGATATTCGCTAGATTTAAGGGCTTCAACCCATTCATAGTCAACAAAGATTATCCAATCGAATGGTTTAACTTTTAATATCATACACACGATCCTTTCTTAGGATGTCATAGGTATTTTTGGGAATACAGTCGACAAGAGCCACTTCATACGCACCGTCAAATTTGATGGCGGGAGAGAGTTTTGGCCAAAAATCACTTCGTATTCAAGTCGTTGTGGAGAGGATCAGAAATATTGGACATAAAAGTGACATAGAAATCATTAGGAATTGACAATATCTTGAACATCGATCCAAGAATCAAAATAAGAGTTGTATTAAAGCCACCGAACAAATAACTGTTTCCTACCTCAGTGAGTACGAGTCTTTAATTTCTTTTCAATTTGATATATTTCACTATTATTTTTAACCTTTTGTAGTTCATAGTCATAAAAGCCGCCGAGAATCTCTTCATCTTTGGTATCACGCAAACGATAAGTTATGGGTTTAGTGTCTATGATTTTTGCCACTTTAAAAAGTTCTGTGGACCACAAGTAATTCCTCTTTTTAAAAACATTAGTTGTTCTATTGATTCGAGCGGTATCACCAACATTGAATTTATTTTTCTTATTTACAATCTTTTCATTGTAATTTTGTTTAAGAAAAGTGTCATTTTTATCATGGTTAGTATGATGAAACTCCGTTGGGCTTGAGTTGGACTATGATCGATGAGGTCGATGATTATAAATCAACATGATTTTATCTAAATCATGAATAAAAGCCGGTGTATTTTTCAATGCACAATATCTTGAAATTGAAAGTTAAAGATTTCTTATGAATCGCTCAGCCAATGCAGCCTTTATAGGACTATGACTATGATAGAGCAGTGTACTATATTTCACTAGTACTTTTTCAATATGGGGGTTAAAAAATTCACTACAGCGATCAGTTTGAATTTTTTTATATGAATCCTGTTCGAGAATACTTTCAATGGCCTGAGCAACTTCAACGCCTCTCTTTGTTCGCAATTGAATTGCATATGCATAGCAACTAAAACGCTAATTATAAGTAGAATGTTGTTGTACGGTGTATTTTCATGTCTTTCAATGTCATCTAGAGTCAGGAGATCAGCTTTCATAATATGTAACGGCAACAAAAATTTACTTTTTCGATATTGATTATAACAAAGTCTATGATTTCTATTTAGAGTGTAACTTGGTTCATTTTGTAGATAGTCTTGTACACTTTTAGTGTGAACACCAGTGACCTTGGAAAGAGTGGTGGGTGAACTTAAACTGCCCACCTCACCAATATTTTCATAAACACGTTTCAGAACTTCAACCATTTTGAACGTAAACACGTTGTGTAACGTCCGTTACCCTTTTGTATACTGGCGGTTGGTGGTGGTGGTGGTGACGTTGAGTTGATACGTCTTCGCTTTTGTCTAGCTATCAGTGATGTGCTAGTATTTTCCAAAATTGACTCCTGCCAAATACTGTTACAATAGTAGATTTTTTTCGGCTTTTCCACAAACATTTTATCGCAATTTTTAAGTATTTCAGTTAAGAGTGTTGTTTTGCCCGACATTGAGGGCCCAAACAGAAATAACCTGAATGGCGTTTTAAATTGATACATGTGCCCTTCAATAGTTCACTTGGACAACTAACTGTTGACCATAGTTGTCTAAGGACTAAATAATTTCCCTACTCCGTTCAAGAACAAAAAATCAATAAAGAATCATATTTCTTTTATTAAAAACGGCAAAACTTTACAGAAAAAACAAAGAAAAAAAATACACCTTTTAAATTTATTTATAAAAAATGCACTATAAAAAGCACTTAAAATAATATCACATTTTTTTTAATTTGAATGAAACATGTAAAAAAGCACAAAAAAAATCTGCTCTAAGTAAAAAAGATAACTTTGGTTGTGGCGGTGCGCCCCCCGCTGGCGACCCCCCCCCCCCCGGGCAGCGAGGCCCCCCCCCCCCAAAAAAAAGGTTTTAGGGAAAATTTTATTGGGCTTTATTCAAACCGAGACTTTTCTTATGGAAAACACAGTCGACCTGGTCCGAAGTTAAATAGTTCCCAAGGGGCATGATAGTCACACCTTCTTGACAAACCCAGACCTTTTCGGAAATGGTACTCATGGCAATTTTTTCTAAATTTACAGTAAAGTTCCTGTAGTTGAGGGAACGAATTGCCAGTAATTTGGCTCGTGGAATTGTATTTTGAACAATACAATTCCTATAGATGTCCATGTTGAAATTCTTATCCACATAGCGCGTGGGTACTCCTTTGCAACGTTTCTTGATTTCCTCGTCGTGTGTCTGTATAAAGTACACCTTCGGACTTACAAACATATCACTGGAAATCATGTCGCTTCCCGTTTCTTATTAAAAAAATAAAAGCTGATTTTGCGCCCGAATTTTAACAAGCTCTGGGTAAAGCCCCCTTCAATTGGTATAGTCCATCCGTGAGCTAAAATTTTCACGGACTGGTCAACTATTATTTAGATTTAGGGTATTTACTTTTAACAGTAGGGAATCTGTATCCCCGTAGCAGACCTCTACTTGCCCCTTCTCTGGCCACTGTACCCTAGCCACATCGTAGTAGAATTCCAACATCAGCTTTTTAGAGATCTGCAAGATCACAATGCCTGCAGCAATATTTTTATTTAATACAATGCTTCTTTTTTTTCTATTCAATAGTACCATGTCCGGGCCAATGATCGTGAAGGAAGTGTAATTTGGATCGGCAATAATTCGAGCACATTGTTTGGGATCGGTCACGACGTCACAACGATTTCTATTGCGAACACTCTCACACATTTTGCCGAAAGCCGAATTCACAATGAGCTTATAAATTTCTTTTTCGGCTTTCGTTTGTGCTTCAGAACGTGTCTTGACAAAAGTGTCAACAAACGTTTTTAGATATGGTTTTTGGCTAAACTGGAGCGCTCTGTGAACATTTATGACGTTGAAACCGCTGTTGCACATCCATTTTGAGGACAACCGATGAACAACACTATTTTTTTTTTTGGCCGAAGGTCAGCAATAAGTTTTTCTCTTGAAGGTGACCAATACAATCCATCCACCTCGACTTATCGTCTTTTGCGGGGGCTAAAAGATTCCCTAGTCACAGGTCTATTGACGTGAGGGAAGCTAAAATCCTTTACTGAATCGTGAAGCTCAACTGGTATCTCCCCATCAATTTCAAAAAACCATCCAACCGGTCCATTCTCGTCAACACTGTCGTCAATGTTGGGGAACTGGGGAGCTTGAGGGTCATTGAGCCATTTATAGTCACCGCAAGGTAGCCCATAATGAAACATGGCCGAGGGGTAGAGAGAATTTATATCAAGGAAAACTGCATCCGATTTTGTCCCCGTCTTCTCTCCAGTTGGATCAGTTTCCAAGATACAATCCCCGTGAAAAATATATCCACCCCTCATTGACCTTTCGATGTACAGATTCCCACCGGTGTCAGTGAAAAGCCCAATTTTTCCCCACTAATTTTTAGGTTAATATCAGTCACCAAATGAGGAGAGGAAAAATAATAATCCAAATCAAGATTAAATTTCTTATAGATTTTGTCCGTATTTTTACACATAATTTATAGCAAAGTTAACACATCACTCGACAAATACAGCTTGCAGTAGTCAAGCCTATTTTTACAACTTCGCTCTGCCCGCACTTTTTTTTAGCAAAACTGTATTCATCGGGGGTGAACCTACGATCGTGCAGACTGTTGTAAAACAATTCGATTGAAGGAATAGTTTCCTCAACAAATTTCAAACTTGAACAGTAATAATCAAAAGGAAATATACCCTTGACCGTCAACAAATCATATAAATCATTTGGAAATTGTTGCTTGAGAAGGGAAAAAGCGTTGCAGCCGTCATCGTTTTTCTGCACTTGAATTAATTCGCTCAATGATTTGTGAAAAAAACTGTAGGAATCTAAAAAGCGAATTTTATTCGTGTACTCAACGTCGTCTTCAACATATTTCCACATAGCACATACTTCAGATCGTAGTTAGAGTTATGTATAAAAACCAGAAGAAAGAGTTGCTGTTTAATTTTTAAATTACATGAATTGTGAGCCCACCCCCGAAAGTTACTTTTTTCCGTTGAATTGGGGTCAGTGAGGTGATTATTATTCTAAACAATATCTGTGGGGACAAGAACCCCCCCAAGAATCCAGAAAAACTTCCCCTATTCTAGTACCAGTCGCTCTGTATCAGACAATGTCATTGGGTAGTTGGTGTGACGCACTCGTGAAATTCCACCGTTTGCTGTTTTTTTAAATACAGCAATACCTTTTACATACTACCCTCCTCATCCATAGCCAAAAAAAAACTCTTCCAACTGCATTTTATTATTTGAATCGCAACGGGCATGCTCATAGCAACACGCATCTAGTTGGTGGTCCTTGACTATATTCGGCCTTGAGGGGTCTGATACCTCCACAAGTCTCGATTCACAATCCAAAGATACTATATCAGCTTGTAGCAGGGAATTCTGAAAATTGTTAAAGTGTATAGTATCTTCGCCTTCTGCCGGCATGTATATTCGTTGATTGCCTTGAATTTTACAATGCCTCATGGGATCCAAGAATGATCGATCAGATCTAAACGAGGAAAAGCACAAGGGGCAATATTGACGACCCCCTTTCTTCACACCTTGGGATAGGAGTCGACTTATTGCTTTAACGGGTGAACAATGACCATAGGAACTTACATCTTAGGGAGGTTTATAAACATTCCAAGCCCAATTTTTAACATTATCTACCAATGGTGTCCGAACTGAATATAAAACCCCTTTTTTATTTGTTACCTTTCCCCCCTTTACAAATTCTGAGTCATACTGGAGAACAACCACCCCCGACCCAAGATTTTCCTTTGCTTTTTCAAATATGGCTATTTCTTTCAAGGACACCGGATACTTCCCCTCTAAACAGTCAAAATTTACTTTAGGGAAATTTTCTCCACCGTTACGAGCAAATCTGTCAAGATTTTTCATTGTTGACTCTATTTTTAATGTCTTATGAGCTGCTGCTAGAAACGCGTATTTGAAACAGTGCAGCCCTGTTTCAAAATAGTAACCTTGAACTCCTCTTGTAGCCAGAAAATCTTAATGGCATATTTTTTGTTGAGGATCCCCTCCTCTTAGAACAAAGTTTTTTTTAAATATACTAAGATTGGGGTCCATGTATTCAATGTATATAATGGTGGATCCACCACCTTTCTCGCTAAACGTGTCCAAAGTCAATAATAATTTATTTACCCAGTTGAAAAAGTTGCCCTAAAATTCATTTAGACCAGGGTAAAAAGTTTGATTGCCAGTTGAAAAATGAAAATAAAAAATATCCCCAGATGTTCCCTTTTGTAAATAAACTTTTTGATTTACTGATGCTTTAACCACCCCTTGACCCCCCCAATTCTGAATCTGAATCTCAATAAGTGCTCGATTTCGATCGATGTAGCTATGGAGAAAATTTAGAGAGTCTGTTAAAATGATCCCATAGTCAATCATGTTTTCCTCAGGAGGATTAAAATCTACCATATATGTTTCTATGTGACCTAGAGCAGGCTCTAACAAATAAAATTCATGTAGTTCCTGGGATATGACACTATTTTTATGTCTTGCACTTATTGGTACAGGACCCAATTCACTAATTATAAAACTATCGTCAAAAATGTCCCCGGAAAAATTAGGTCCAACAATTTGCATAAAGATGTCAATTTCTTCACTTCTAAATTGAAAATGTAGGGGGATATTAAATGGCATACCTTCGCTAACATCATCCGGTAAGAGGGGAAACTTTCCCATGATACTTTGAAGTCCCGGGCCAGGGAAGGCAGAAGTTTTCACAGCTTCCCCCTGAAAATAGAAAATGAATGGATTAAGTTTTTTTCTTTGACGAAAGTTTTATCACAATTATAGCACACTTTTTTTATAAAATTTTTTTTTCTTAATTGGATTCGAATTTATCAAACAAACACACAATAAATTAGTTAAAATAATTAAGCTTTTATTTAATTTGCAATAGTCATTATACTATCTCCATGAATTAACGGGTAGACATAAAAATAGGCGGCGCATGAACCACTCACACACACACACACACACATACATACGCACACACGCACACACACACACTCGCACATGCGCACACGCTCACACACACACACACACACACACACACACATGCACAAACACGCTGAAATATTCTTACAGGTTGAAATTACGTTTCTAACCCCTATATATATTCCATTAGCCTATAAGTAATTATGTCTCTGAAGTCAGATAGAAACGCGTTGCGGAAACAAATTATGCGACGTCAGAATTTCTACTTCAAAAATTCTTCTCATACCTTTTGATGGATTAAGTTAAAAGAAATAATTTAAAGATATTCAAAATCAGCACTAAAATACAATTCAGTTGATATGTAGATTGAAAAAATTACAACACCCGGATCAAACATAAGAAATAATGATATGATAATAAATATACACCATTCAATCATTACGTCGTTATTGAATTTGCACTATTCATTATACTATCTCCATGAATTATCGAGTAGACGCGGCGCATGCACCGCTCACACACACACACACACAAATACACACACACACACACGCACACACGTTCACACACACACGCACACACACACACGCATACGCACACACGCTGAAATATTCTTACAGGTTGAAATTACGTTTCTAGCTCCTATATGTATTCCATTAGCCTATAAGTAATTATGTCTCTGAAGTCAGATAGAAACGTGTTGCGGAAACAAATAATGCCACGTCAGAATTTCTACTTAAAAAATTCTGAATTTTCTCATAACTTTTGATGGATTAATTTAAACGAAATAATTTAAAGATATTCGAAATCAGCATTAAAATACAATTCAGTTGATATGTATATTGAAAAAATTACAGCATCCCGGATCAAACATAAGAAATAATGATATGGAAATAAATATATGCCATTCAATCATTACGTCGTTATTGAATTTGCACTATTCATTATACTATCTCAATGAATTATCGAGTAGACACGGCGCATGCACCGCTCACACACACACACACACACGCACACAAAAACATCGCAACGTTTGACTAATAGCAATAAAATAAACTAAAAAAGTCAAGCAAATAATTGTCTTAATACCCCATTTGAAAAAAAGAACTTGATTCTTTTTCCTACAAATCTAGCCATCCATAAGAAATAGCGATTAGACTAGAAGCAGATTCCTTTTCCTACAAATCTACCCCCCCCCTTTTTTTTACCCCACCCCTACACACCCTTTTTTTCTTCAATAATTACCCCCCCCCCTTTAGTAAAAACACACACGCGCAGACAAGGAGCTGATTGTAAATTGCTAGCCGAACTAATGATGATCGTTTAATTTTTCTTAAATTAAGACTTCAAATGAAATATGGACAAAAAAATTCACGAGACGTCCGTTATTTCATTGAAGAATACACGGAGCAAATGCGAGTTTTTCATATGCTAAGTTTTGTTAGACCTTGAAAGAATCTGCATTTGATTAGGCTAAGAGACACGTGCTGACCCGGTTTTTTTCTTAACTTTTGTACATGAACGCCATCTCTAAGTCGAATGTAAAAGTTAAATTATCAGCAACTTGTTTAAAAAAGGAATTTGTAAAACGAAATTGTGAGTACGCTATAAAATTGAAAGCTATCTGATAAATGGCGCTTACCATAGAAGTTGCAGTTAGCTTGTTACAAAGTGACCGTGGTGCACAGCGGATAACGCTTTCTCTCATCGAATTCTGTGCAGAGTTGACACTGTCATGAGAGGGCCCTGGTTGGTCCAGAGAACTTGTAATGGATGGTCTTGCAGCTTGCATTGATGTATTATCACCCCATCTTGGTCTCTTTTCTCTTTTCTGGAGGGGAGTAATTGCAGGAATCTTCCTTGTCCTTAAAAAGAAGAAAAATTTAGCATGGAAAAACGATCCCCCTTTTTACAGAAGAAAAAATGAAGATATTTAAGCACACTTTCAACTAACTACAGCTAAGTTCGTTAAATGCGAGCTATTTTCTTGTGAAAGCACAAAAAAAAAAAAAAAAAATGCTCATTGTTCCTTTATTAGCCATGCAATTAGACTATAAATTAAGATGTATATGCATACTTTCACCTAACTACGACTAAGTTTGTTAAATGTGAGCTAAAATCCAAATTAATACAAAACTTAAAATTTTCTCCCCAAGAAAATATTTGAACAAGATTTGGTTTTATATAAATTCTAAGTTTTCTGACGAGAATTACACAAATCCCTGTCTTAATCATCAACCTTTTGTTTTCATAACTCAGATAAGACACGTTTAAGCTCTGGCTTCAAAAGAAACTCTCTGTAATTATAAACTCATGTGGTTTTTAGAGCGGGAAAAAGATTTTTTGATAATTGGGAAAAAGGGGCATTTTTTTTGAACGAAGTAACTAAAAGTAAGAAATTATGGTCATAACAAAGCACTGGAGGAGGGAGTTTTTGTTTTACATAATAGAAAAAAGCATACTTAGCGTTTTCTAACAAGTATACATATCATATTTTAGGGTTTGTATTGTTGGAGGGGAGGGGGGCTAAGTCCCTCTGAAATTTGAATTTACTGGTAAAATGATTTTTTTATCTGGAAATAAATTAAGAAATTAGTAAGCTGTACTCACATTGAAAATAGAAATATCCATTGTTTCAAAGTTAATAATATTCAGTGTACTATGCTCGATATGTTAAAACATAATGGAAATTAAATTGTAGTGCATGAACATTTTATAAGGGAGTTTCAAGGACGAATAAAAACGGATGTTACCTCGAAAACCCACTCTGGTTGAGTTACATAATTTCGTGCATGCTCCCAAAACATGTTTGACTACTTTATACCATACCAGCTTTAAATAAAAATTGTGCACGTGAACTCACGACGTATATTCTTATGAAATTCTTATTAATAACAGAAAAAACCTGTCTGCTTAAGTTATATAATTTCGATCATACTCTCAAAACATGTTTGACCATATTATACACTGCCAAATAACCAGTCTGGTAATCTGCCTTGGAAAGGTGCCATGAAACGTGGAATTCCTATACGGGCAGCAGAAGTATAACTTAGATCTCTACTACTATTTTTAACAAAATGTCTATCTCAAAATTTTCATCAAATGGGTTTGGAAAAAGAAGGCATGGGGGGGGGGGGCTAGCTACCCTCGGGTCTCTTGACAATTAAAAGCGAGCTCGAACTTACAATTTCCAATCAAATGAGCTCTCTCTGAAGTTTATACAGCATCCCTTTCATAAGAACCATATATACCCCAGGGAATAACTTACAATACCTGCCCCCGGGCCCTGGGGGGTCGTGACGACACTTGGGTTTTTGTTATCTGACTTTTGAGCAATTATTAAATTAATGGCTATCTTAAAAATTTTATTGGATGCATTTGGGGAAAAAGAGGCGTGGGGGGGGGGGGGCGAGTTGCACTCCTATCTCTCTTGACTCTAAAAATCTGAACTAGAACTTTCAATTTCCAATCAAATGAGTCCTCTCTGAAGTTTTTACGAGTATCCCTTCAATGAGAAGCATATATTCCCCCAGGGTATAACTTACAACGCCTGCCCTTGGGCCCTGTGGGGCTGTGTCGACCCCGGAGTTTTCGTTATATGGTCTTTGAACTATTTTTAAAAAAGGCTATCTCAAAGTTCTTATCGGATGTGTTTGAGGAAAAAGGGAGGGGAGGGGGGGGGGGCAGGGTGCCCTCCAATCTCTTTTGACTCTTAAAAAGTGAACTATAACTTTCAATTTCCAACCAAATTAGCCCTCTTTGAAGTTAATACGAGCATCCCTTCCATAAAACCCATATATGCCCCCAGGGCATAACTTACAAAACCTGCCCCCGGGTCCTGGGGGTCGTGTCGACACCGGAATTTTTGTTAAATGACCTTTGAACCATTTTTAACAAAATAGCTATCTCAAATTTTTTATCGGATGCATCTGGGAAGAAAAGGTTTGGGGGAGGAGAAGCTGGTTACCCTTCGATATCTTTTAACGCTTAAAACGTGAACTAGAACTTTCAATTCCCAATCAAATGAGCCCTCTCTGAAGTTTATACAAGCATTCCTTTCATAAGAACCATATATACCCCCAGGGCATAACTTATAACCCTTTCCCTGAAGACTGTGGGAGGGAGTATCCTGCTCAAACAAATAATTTCCAGAACTTCCAAATACGTTGAACAAAATGGCTATATAAAAAATTTGATTGGATGCGTTTTGGGAAATGGTGGGCGTGGAAGGGTTGCCTTCTAATCACTTTCGACAATTAAAAAGGGAACTAGCCATTTAAATTTCCAGTCGAATGAGCCCTTTCTGAAGTTTCTACGACAGCGCTGTCTATACAAAACTTTATACACTCTAAGGGTATAAATTACAACCCTTGCCCAGAAGGCTGTGGGGGGAGGAGTTGACATCCTCCCAGACCTACTTTCCAGAACTTTCAACTACGTTCAACAAAATGTCCATCTAAAAATTTTGATTAGATGTGTTTGGGGAAAGTGGCCGTGAGAGGGGGGTCAGTTGCCCTCCAATCACTTTCGACTATTAGAAAGGGCACTAGCCCTTTGAATTTCCAATCGAATTTCTTTTTAAAGTTTCTACGACAAAGCTTTCTATAAAAGCCTTATATGCCCCCACGGCATAACTTACAACCCTTGCCCTTAGGGCTGTGGGGGGAATGTCCTCCTCAAAAACATAAGTTCTATGTGGGAATCAAAATGGCTATCTCAAAATTTTTATTGGATGTGTTTGGGGAACTGGTGGGCGTGGAAGGGGTGTTAGTTGCCTTCCTATAACTTTTGACCATTAAAAAGGGCACTAGAACCTTCAGCTGCATATCTGCTGTGAAGAAGATCTCACGGTCCATTATACAACTTCTTTTCGACTGGTCCATATCCTTTATGGTAGCTCCACCATCGTAGGCGTCGAACACAATAGTGGCAGATGGATACTTTTGGGTGACATATGTAGCATAATGGTCAAGAATTTCGGAGTATCGTTCGTTTTTGGCCCATGGAATTCTATGCAGAAAGGCTCCACCGTCGATGATATATCGAATGCCTTTGGGGAGGGGAGAAGAGCGCTTCTCAAGAGTGCAAGCCTGTGATATAGCCTTGGCAAACTCTGGCTTGTTCGAAGACCGGAGCATACAAGAAATGTCAAAAAGTGATACTAAGTAGAAACACAGTTTGTGTTGACAGTACTTAGATTCCGTGAGATTGAGCCTCTTTGCTAGCGTGATAAACCTCTGAAAAAGGAGAGTTGGGTTCTGTCTTTTACAATCTCCACCTGGATTCTGCTTCGTAGTAATTTAAACTGCCTGTTGTTTTCGTCAAAACACAAAATCAGCAACCATCTTTCCAGACATGGAGCTTAATAAATGATTACTCGGGGTAATTTTCAATTGTGACTTTTTAGCTTACGGCTTTATCCGAGAAATCACTTGGACAAAGCGTGGGACGAAACGTTGATATAATTTATTGGATAAGAAGGTAATGAAAGTGGTGTAGCTGCCTTCTGTGCGTTAACTGGTCTTCTAAATGAGCCAACCGTAATTCATCAGCTCACTTATTTTTTTTATTTTTTTTTACCAACAATCGACGAATTAGTGGACAATAAGTGCTAAAAGAAACATGTCAAATGAAAATAAAAAGTGCATATTGATGGATATGAAACGGGTTTTCTAGTAGACATTACATCAGGTTAATTTGATCTTTGGGCGCAGCTCATCATCTTATGTGAGAATAGTTGCCTGATAGTAGTGTGAAAAAGAGGTCACAATGATGAGAAGGGTACAATCACATATTGATGATAATGAAACTTTTTTCTGGTACATTGCACATCAAATTTACTTTCATTTTCAGGCTCAGCTCTTCATTTCACATCGGGACGGTATTTTATATACAGAAAAACGGACATTTACCGACAGTTCATATTTTTAGAAAAAACTGAAAAAATTTATACGAAAAGCAAAAAAAAATTTAGTTTTGCGTCAACCTAGAATGTGCAACTTTGAACATGTTGTTGAGCTTTTTTTCTACAACATGGTATAAAAATAATTTTTGTTGCAATTTGTTTGGGGTCGACCCATAAGGATTATATAGACTTTTAGACTACATTGGCTACAGGGAGACATCTGACAGACATATCACAGCAGTTTAATTTTTATTAAGGAAAAAATTAGTGATAATGTATTGTGCCCCCTAGCACTCTGTGCCCCTAGACCCGGGCTTAGTTGGCCAATTGGTAAATCCTGGTCTGGAGACAAAAGAATGAAACAGGCCATAGAAAAAACGCGTATTCGTCCAATTCAAGGCTGGAATTTCTTTTATTAATTTGGAATTTCTATTTTTATAATGTGTGTTAAGTTAAGGGATTTCAATTTTGGATCATTAACCTCAACTACCAGAAAGTTAGTGGCGTTTGGTATTTTGCAGTGGACAAATACGGCACTGGTAATATTGATGATGGGCAGTGCTTTGACTTGAGAAATATTTAAATCAGTAAAAAAAAAAGGGAAAAAAAGTCAAATTAAATAGGCAAGGTAAAGCTTTGGGTTTTATAATAACTCGAATAATTTCATCTGTGACTCCGATAGTTTTCTCTGATGCGACGACTTGACGGTTTAATTTTTATCAAGATCACACGTCTTTGGGGATGTTTTGTCTCTTTTTCTATATTAGGTATGTCTTCTCAGCTCTTAATTTTTGATGAAAAATTTTAAACTTAATGAATTTTACCTATTTATACGCATATGCATACGCTACCATCAAAATCCCATTTTTGTACTTCCAGTTACTATTAGTATGAGCTGCCCTTTACTCCTTTTCGTTAACAAGAACTGTTCGATTAGATGCGGCCTGTAATCCGATCTAACAATATAGAAACTCAGTAACTCACTACAAAATTATTAAGAGTTAAAGATACTACTTCACTCCATCAAAATTAGACCCTATCTAGCCCCAGAGAATAAAGGACCACCAGAAGATAATAAATGCTCTCTTAAAAAAAAAGACAGAAAAAAAGAAAATTGCACTTGTTAGTGAGTGAATTGTCGACCCTTATAGCGGTTTACTTGTTACATTTCTCTTTGTAATTTTTCTTTGTCAGAATGCAATTTTTAGCCATTGTAACTTACCACCATCCAGATTAGATTTATGGTTTATATCTGGTATGATGGGAAAAGTGGCAACAGATGAAAAGTTTAGTAAATGAAACGTTATTAGACCGTTTATCCAGTAAAAATAACGGGTGTAGATTTTTGAGCAGATGTGGTACCAGGCATTGGGGTGAGGATCTGTGGATCTTTTAGTGGGAGAAGGGAAACCTAAAGCATCAAAACTTGCAAAGGCCATATTTAATACTTTCTAAGAGAGATGGTTCAGCTAAATGTGAAGGGAGGCATTTCACCCCTGGCCTCCCTTCCTTTAAAGGGACTAAGCATGCAGTATTGGTGCTAAGGTGAAGACAAATGGTGACTGACCCGCCCTTATTGAGACAAGTTTTTTTTATCTTCAAACATAGAACTTTAGTGCAAAGAGGGAAACTCGTAAAAACGTAACAAAAGTGCAAATAAACAAATTTTTGATGTGTTTACTAGTTTTTTGAAAACAGCCCCCCCCCCCTCCTCGAACAAAAATCCTGGATACGCCCTTCATGGTAGCCCCCCTTAAACTTTATAGGATAAAGAAACGAACGTGCCTCATACGGCGTTCCACCTCTGAAACAGAAGATTCAATATTCCTATAGATTTTCAGAAATTCTAAGAACATGTAACTTTTAGCTTGGACTCTCAATAAATCCAAAGGGGAGGCATGTTGCATTTATACCCACAAGTGTATCAACCCTTGTATAACATAACCCATTTAACTTAACCCCCGTTCAACTAAACCTCTGTTTGACCCCCACCCTTCTGATATAGATGTAAATGGGACCCGATTTTATAACCGTCCTTCTGAACCCGTTTAAATGAATCCACATTCAACAGAATCCCCGAGTTTGCATAACCTCCCTTTGTCTCAGCCCTCATGCAACCCAGGAGATGTTTTTACATAAAGAAAGAAAAATGAGCAAAAATGGGGTTTTTAAAGGCCAAATGAAAATACTGAAAAAACACAACAAAGAGAATATTTCGAGAGGACAAACGCCTCTCTTCTTTAGCGCGAAACGAACTAATTTATCCAAGGAAAGTGCCGAAGAAAAAAACAACAAAAATCAAACGCGGAAAGTCAATGTGAAAAGAACCAAAAAACCAAAGAAAAAACCAAAAACTTAAAAGATGAATAAAACTCAATAAAAGCCAAAAATTATAAGCATTAAAATTGAAAATGGTCGAAAAATTCGAAAAATTGAAAATGGTCATAAAGAAATCTTTTCTTTTATCTAATATCGAATTTTTGAAAATTGATACTTTTAATAAAAAAGCCCAATGGACGAATTTCTTTAGAAGTACTATTAATTCAAGATGTTATAGCTTGGATATGGTATGTGATTTATTGGAATTTGTTCTATTTAATACTTTTATAAGATTTAATGGTAATTTATATAAACAAACTGTTGGCATTCCTATGGGTGGGAATGCGAGTCCATCCAAAGCGGACTTGTTTTTAAGTCAATTAGAATACGAATATATGATAAATAAAAATAGCCCAAGCAATGTAAAATATAACCTTTCAAATAATAAAAGATATCCGGACGATCTCTTAGTAATAACTTGTGCAGAGTTTATATAGATTTCAAAAAATATTTATCCACAAGAGTTAATTCTGGAGCCTAGCTATGGGATAGGACACTCAGACCATTTCTTAGATTTAAATATGAATATTTCAGATAATAATAAATTAGTTTTTAAAATATATAATAAAACGGATGATTTTAATTTTGAAGTAATTAATTTTCCATTCCTTGAAAGTAATATATATTCGAATATTACTTATGCAGCTTATTATTCCCAATTATTTTGGTATGGAAAAATATGCAGGAATTACACAGATTTTAAAAATAGATGTAAAAAGCTGAGCGAAAAACTGATCTCAAGAGGTTTTTCTGCCAAAAAAATTAGTTGGCAATTCAAAAAATTTATTTTTATGTATCATGAACTTTTAGGTAAATATACCAAAAATTATAAAGAAATACTGAATGATATTTTAATATAATTTCTCTTTCGCTTTACCTTTTTTGGAATTTTGAATTTGTAGGCTGTTATCAAACAAGCTTGAAGAACTTTAAATCTATAATTGGTTCTGGATACCAATAAAAGACTTTTTTTATAACTCACATCTGGACCAGTCTTCATTTGATCCAGAATGGTTTTTGCTCAGTGATCTCTGGGACTTTATTAAGGAAAGAATGAGACTCATTTTGTATGTAATTTTGAATAGCTTTACTAGTATGCATGTATTTCACAAGTTTTACCTGACGTAGGGATACCATATAGATCTTATGGTAGAGGCTCCACTGTACCGGGTAAAGAAAGTAAAGCCTCGAAACCCGTTAAGGCAGGTGGTATTTCTTCTGATGAGCCCTAATGGAAGGTTCTACTTGGAAATATTTTGCTAGATTTAAGGTGCTTTTGTTTGTAAATTTACAATGACTTACATTTATTGATGACGACTTTGCATGGATTTGGACATTTCTATTTGGTTGATGGTTAGGTTATACTGTTTGGTCCTAGGTAGTTGGATAGATGAGTAAGGTCAAAACCTCGTTCAAGTGCACATTTGTCTCAATTGCTGATTAGGATGACAGTCTTTTTTTTTTTTTTTTTTTTTTTTTTACTTGCCAAGTAATTACCTCTAAAACATAATTAAAACCAAATACCTAACAACCTTAAAAGCGAGTTATTCGCCAATATCTGCGATTTGCACAAAATCTCAAAAATTATGAACTGCCATCGACGGATACTAGCGAACAACTGAGAAATAAAAGAAAAGAAAACAATTCATTCACTCAAAAAAAAAAACGAACCAGCAATTAAATAAGTTGGAGAACTATGACCTCTGATTTCGGATTTTAATTATTGCATTTTTTGCAGACACGCTTTGAGACCTAAAGGGTTGTTCACGTGTTTGATTATATGACTGGGAAAATGGTTCAAGGTTTATTTCAGGGATTACTAAAAAGGATCCTTTTAGTCTAGCTTGTCAGATATAATGGTGTCATTCATATTAGACCTGGTGGTGGATATCCTGGGGATCTTCCAGGAAAACAATGTTCTAAAAATGGCTAGGAATCATGTCAATAAAGAAGAAATAATAGAACGCCTGGAATCCCGGGTGGGCTGCCAGGGGTGGGAATCTTGCTATCTGAGTGCAAGGACAGGGATGATGTCATGATACACATTTTCTTCATAATTGTAAATTGAACCGTATTTTATCCAAGTCAATGCGACCTTCACTTCACTTAAACACACGTAACAAACGGCAATTTACAGAACGTATAGGGTTTGGTATTTTAAATCATGTTATTAGCGATTGCAAAAGCAAGCACTACCGGTTAAATCAGGATATTTTCAGGCTAGAGCGAGAAATATTATGTACGCTTTCTTATGCTGATTTTCATCAAATTGAGGCTATTGCTGAAAATTCTTTTCAGCATGATTTTAGGATTTCTAGACAAAGACTTTCTGAGAAATTACACCGTTTAAATTTGGAAAAACTCTCTAATAATCCACCTTTTGTCCCAAAAGTGTATCCTTGTCCTGCTGTGATAAATCTCAGCTCCACGCCCCTTACAACAGAGCAAAATAAGGTTTTGTCGAAAGAATTGAAATTTTCGATAGTCCCTTCAAAAATACCTTATAGTGAAATTATCGCGAACACAGAGGGGGCATTTCATGACTCTCGTGCGGATATTGGAGAGATTGCTGAGGTTAGAGCACACTTTGTTGAAACCTTGTTGGATTCACCTTCTGTTAATAAACCAAATTGTAAATTTTTTTTAGTAAAAATGAACACTTGGTCTTACACGCACTACATAAAGATCATTCCAGGATTATTACGAAAGCCGATAAAGGCAATACTGTTGTTGTATTAGATTCAGATGATTACAACAAAAAAGTAAGATAAATTTTAAATGATTATAACACATACGAGCAATTAGCTACCGATCCCACAGAAAAATTTGTCCAGGAAGTCCAAAAAGAGCTTTCTTATCTAAAAGGAAAAGGCGAAATCACAGATCAATTATACCAAAGGTTTTACCGACGCGGGTGCACGTCCCCTCGCTTTTATGGTCTTCCTAAAGTTCATAAGCCCGGTAATCCACTTCGACCCATTGTTTCTTCTTTTAATTCTCCTACAGAAAAAAAGAGAAATTCTAATTAGCTGTATGTCGCTAACTAATTCAGGGTAAAAAACGCTGTATTTCAAATTCCGCTGATTTTGTTTCCAAGGTAAAGCAGGTTTCGGTTAAACCAAATACAAGAATTGGAAGTTTTGATGCAGATTCAATGTATACCAATTGTGATCCTCAAAAGACCGAACTGATTTTGGAGCATAAACTTAATTCTAACCCATCTATATAAGAAAAATCTACTCTTTCGAATAAGACACTTCTTTTACTTACAGCCCTTTGTAACAGAACTTCTTTTTACTTCCATTATGGAGGCATTTTTTATAGACAGAAATATGGGCTTTCCATGGGTGCCCCCCTTTCTCCAATACAGGCTGATATCATCATGGAAGACCTTGAAGAAAGGGCTATTTTGCAAAGTTTTTGTAAACCTGAATTTTGGGTTCGTTTTAAAGATGATATTTTTTATTTGTGGGAGCATGGTGACGAGTCTCTGTGTTCTTTTCTTCACTTGCTCAACTTCTTGGATCCAAAACTTAAATTTACTCAGGAATTAGATTTAGAGGCGTCTTCCTTTCTTAGATGTTCTGGTGAACCGAAATGATACATGTTTCAAGTTTGGTGTCTATAGAAAACTCACACATAATGACCGTTACTTAAATTATTCCTCTAATCATTCTCCTGCTGTGAAAAGAAGAGTTGTCACTTTTCTAGTTGATAGAGCATTGAAAGTTTGTTCAACACGCTTCTGGGATTTAGAGCTCAACCACCTTAGAGATATTGTATTTGGGAATGGTTATCCAATTGGTTTACACTTTACTATATAGTATAACATTTATACTTATTATAGACCCAGAAAAACTATCAGGTCCCAGATTTATCAAGGTAAAGACCCTATCCCGATAGGTGAAAACTCCGGTGTCTACAGAATTCCTTGTTCATGTGGTCTTTGGTATATTGGACGAACTGATCAGCGACTCAGGGATAGATTAACTCAGCACTCTAGTTCAATTAATAATACACTTAAAAAGCGGAAAAAACCAGAAAATTTTGACTCTGCCCTTGCAGAGAACATTTTTGAAAAACATGACCAAACTATTTTGTTTAATTAAGCTAGCCTAATTTCGCATAACAAAGGTATTGTCCAGCACTACAGAGAAGCTGTTGAAATTTATAAATACCAACATTTAGGTCTAGCTTTAAACAGAGATTTCGGGGATTTAAGAATAAACGAGTCATATTTCGGTTTTCTCAAAAGAGAAGCCAATACTTTAGTAATCCCTGAAATAAACCTTGAACCACTTTCCCAATCATATAATCAAACACGTGAACAACCCCTTAGGTCTCAAAGAGTGTCTGCAAGGAATGCAATAATTAAAATCAGAAATCAGATGCCATAGTTCTCCAACTTATTTAATTGCTGGTTCGTTTTTTTTTTGAGTGAATGAACTGTTTTCCTTTCTTTTATTTCTCAGTTGTTCTCTAGTATCCATCGATGGCAGTTCATAATTTTTTGGATTTTGTGCAAATCGCGGATATTGGCGAATAAGTCGCTTTTATGGTTGTTAGGTATTTGGTTTTAATTATGTTTTAGAGGTAATTACTTGGCAAAAAAAAAAAAAAAAAAAAAAAAAAAAAAAAAAAAGACTGTCATCATCATCAAGACAAATGTGCACTTGAACGAGGTTTTGAACTTACTCATCTATCCAACTACCTAGGACCAAACAGTATAACCTAACCATCAACCAAATAGAAATGTCCAAATCCATGCAAAGTCGTCATCAATAAATGTAAGTCATTGTAAATTTACAAGCAAAAGCACCTTAAATCGAGCAAAATATTTCCAAGTAGAACCTTCCATTAGGGCTCATCAGAAGAAATACCACACCTGCCTCAACGGGTTTCGAGGCTTTACTTTCTTTACCCGGCACAGTAAAGCCTCTACCATAAGATCTATATGGTATCCCTATGTCAGGTAAAACTTGTAAAATAAATGAATACTAGTAAAGCTATTCAAAATTACATACAAAATGAGTTTCATTGTTTCCTTAATAAAATCCCAGAGATCACTGAGCAAAGACCATTCTGGAACAAATGAAGACTTGTCCAGATGTGTGTTATAAAAAAAGTCTTTTATTGTTCTTCAAGCTTGTTTGAAAACAGTCTACAAATTCAAAATTCCAAAAAAGAAAAGCGAAAGAGAAATTATATTAAAATATCATTCAGTATTTCTTTATAATTTTTTGTATATTTACCTAAAAGTTCATGATACATAAAACTAAATTTTTTGAATTGCCAAATAATTTTTTTGGCAGAAAAACCTCTTGAGATCAGTTTTTCGCTCAGCTTTTTACATCTATTTTTAAAATCTGTGTAATTACTGCATATTTTTGCATACCTAAATAATTGGGAATAATAAGCTGAATAAGTAATATTTGAATGCATATTAATTTCAAGAAATGGAAAATTAATTACTTCAAAATTAAAATCATCCGTTTTATTATATATTTTAAAAGCTAATTTATTATTATCTGAAGTATTAATATTTAAATCTAAGAAATGGTCAGAGGGTCCTATCCCATAGCTAGGCTCCAGAATTAACTCTTGTGGATAAATATTTTTTGAAATCTCAATAAACTCTGCACAATTTATTACTAAGAGATCGTCCAGATATCTTTTATTATTTGAAAGGTTATATTTTACATTGCTTGGGCTGTTTTTATTTATCATATATTCGTATTCTAATTGACTTAAAAACAAGTCCGCTATGAATGGACTCGTATTCCTACCCTTAGGAATGCCAACAGTTTGTTTATATAAATTACCATTAAATCTTATAAAAGTATTAAATAGAGCAAATTCCAATAAATCACATACCATATCCAAGCTATAACATCTTGAATTAATAGTACTTCTAAAGAAATTCGTCCATCGGGCTTTTTGTTAAAAGTATCAATTTTCAAAAATCCGATATTAGACAAAAGAAAAGATTTCTTTATGACCATTTTCAATTTTTCGACCATTTTCAATTTTGATGCTTATAATTTTTGGCTCTTATTGAGTTTTATTCATCTTTTAAGTTTTTGGTTTCTTCTTTGGTTTCTTGGTTCTTTTCACATTGACTTTCCGCGTTTGATTTTTGTTGTTTTTTTTCTTCGGCATTTTCCTTAGATACATTAGTTCGTTTCGCGCTGAAGAAGAGAGGCGTTTGTCCTCTCAAAATATTCGCTTTGTTGTGTTTTTTTCAGTATTTTCATTTGGCCTTTAAAAACCCCATTTTGCTCATTTTTCTTTCTTTATGTAAAAATATCTCCTGGGTTGCATGAGGGCTGAGACAAAGGGAGGTTATGCAAAAATCGGGGATTCTGTTGAATGTGGATTCATTTAAACGGGTTCAGAAGGACGGTTATAAAATCGGGTCCCATTTACATCTATATCAGAAGGGTGGGGGTCAAACAGAGGTTTAGTTGAACGGGGGTTAAGTTAAATGGGATGTGTTGTCCAGGGCTGATATACTTGTGGGTATAAATGCAACATGCCTCCCCTTTGGATTTATTGAGAGTCCAAGCTAAAAGTTGCATGTTCTTAAAATTTCTGAAAATCAATAGGAATATTGAATCTTCTGTTTCAGAGGTGGAACGCCGTATGAGGCACGTTCGTTTCTAAAAGGTACTGCTAATCCTATAAAGTTTAAGGGGGGCTACCATGAAGGGCGTATCCAGGATTTTTGTTCGAGGAGGGGGGGGGGGCTGTTTTAAAAAAACTTTAGTAAACACATCAAAAATTTGTTTATTTGCACTTTTGTTACGCTTTTACGAGTTTCCCTCTTTGCACTAAAGTTCTATGTTTGAAGATAAAAAAAACTTGTCTCACTAAGGGCGGGTCAGTCACCATTTGTCTTCACCTTAGCACCAATACTGCATGCTTAGTCCCTTTAAAGGAAGGGAGGCCAGGGGTGAAATGCCTCCCTTCACATTTAGCTGAACCATCTCTCTTAGAAAGTTTAAAATATGGCCTTTGCAAGTTTTGATGCTTTAGGTTTCCCTTCTCCCACTAAAAGATCCCCAGATCCTCAACCCCAATGCCTGGTACCACATCTGCTCAAAAATCTCCACCCGTTATTTTTACTGGATAAACGGTCTAATAACGTTTCATTTACTAAACTTTTCATCTGTTGCTACTTTTCCCATCATACCAGATATAAACCATAAATCTAATCTGGATGGTGGTAAGTTACAATGGCTAAAAATTGCATTCTGACAAAGAAAAATTACTGAATAATATTCTGTCCTATAATAATATGGCCAACAGTAGTGTTGTTGGCTATATATGTCCAATAATAATATGGTGGTCCTTTATTCTCTGGGGCTAGATAGAGTCTAATTTTGATGGAGTGAAGTAGTATCTTTAACTCTTAATAATTTTGTAGTGAGTTACTGAGTTTCTATATTGTTAGATCGGATTACAGGCCGCATCTAATCGAACAGTTCTTGTTAACGAAAAGGAGTAAAGGGCAGCTCATACTAATAGTAACTGGAAGTAAAAAAATTGGATTTTGATGGCAGCTTATGCATATGCGTATAAATAGGTAAAATTCATTAAGTTTAAAATTTTTCATCAAAAATTAAGAGCTGAGAAGACATACCTAATATAGAAAAAGAGACAAAACATCCCTAAAGACGTGAGATCTTGATAGAAATTACATTATCAATACATTATACATTATACGCAATACATTATCACTAATTTTTTCCTTAACAAAAATTGAACTGCTGTGATATGTCTGTCAGATGTCTCCCAAGAATGGCAGCTGAGAGCTCGGTATCACCTCTCTCTTTCACTACTGTTGGCTCATCAGTTGCGTTCTGTGCAGTGCTTCCACTATCCCTGAAGTTTCAGGAATTTCCCCAAAAATCGCGCAAAAACGGAACAGCAAAAACTCTTGGGCCTAGAAGCGTCAAAGCATTAAATCCAGCCCTGTTTATCTCCCTTGAAGAAAAGCTACCACTTTTGTTTACTAATAAAGCCCCTTTTCAGCCAATACCACACCTTTGCTGTTACTAAACTCTCTTATCAACCATTTCCAATCTACTCGATTTCGGACCTTGGCTTCGAAATGAAAACTGGCTGGCTCTCAATGGGACTAAAGATATTTGTGATAAAGCCTCCAACTTTCAAAATCTGATTAAATCAAATACAGAGACTCCTTCATTAAGAAAAAGTTAAAGTTTATTCTAGTGAAAACTATACATTGTCAATAATAAAAAATAATAATTAGGATTAAAAGTAATCTACTTAAGCAAGGTAACAAGTCTGAAGTAATCTAGCTTAGTAAAACATAAAAAAAAGAAATACGTAAATCTGTCTCTCCACTTCACAAATATAAAGTTAAGGATTTGTATTCTACTAAACCAAAACAATTGTTTTATAATAAAAGAAAATTCGTGGAAAAACCCTGAACAATACAGATTTCCACCTCAAAGACCCCTTAAATACTGCTAATAATCACAACTTAAATACTGCTAATAATCCAAGCAAATCCATTTCCAAATTATATGAAAGCCCCAGGCGTTGACTTTAAGCAATTCGGAAACTTGCGTCCTACACCCCCAAACTCAATATCTTATTCACCTAATGAAAACAATATGTACTAGTTCATTCTTAAATGAACATTCTCAGTTGACTTGAAAAAGCTTTTGATTTAGTTAACCATAATAGAGTGTAATAAAACTTTTAATTGAACTTCAACCCCCCTATTTAATTAGAATAATTGTGTCCTTCCTTTTTAATAGATCACAAGCAGTTAAATATCTATATTTCTATTCTTATCTTCTACAAATTTACATTAATGTGTCACAGGCAACGCTCTTAGTCCTAATTTTGTTCCTAAAAATATTTAACAATCCTGGAGTCAATTTGATAAAAAGATGAAAACTTGTTAATTATCTAAATACCTTAAGAGATGCGATCAAAAAATTTAACAGCCAAATAAATATTCTCCAATATTCTCCAGAAATCCAATGAGTTAGTTACAAACAATATGACCGTCAGTCCTCATAATTCAACAAATTTAACAATCCTTAGAACTTTCACTTGGCTTATCCCCCTGAAATGTCGGTCAGTACTATGGATTTATTGGGCGTTAAATATATCAAATGATTTTGAAAATGAGTCACCTTAATGCTCTCTTGCGACCGGCAAATGCCGCATTTCTCACTGCTTAAAAGTTTAAATGTCCTAAATTACACTGACCAATTCTTGGGAATGCCGGACTTGCTTGAATCCTGGCACCCCTAAAGAACTGTCTGACAGAATAGATGGAGTAAAAAAAAATGCCTAAAAGTTATCTTTAATGAAGGTTAAGTCCCTTATATATTCCTTCTTTGCAGAGCCAATGTTGTTAGTCTTAACGAAAGGCGAATGAAAGTTTTCCAACGTTTTACAATTAGGACCCTCCATAACCCATACACAAATTTACTTTTCCTTTGCCCTCCCCCGGCCCCCCATTAGAACTTGCTTTCTTTGATCTGCCTCAGCGAAAGTTCCCATTTTTACCCCAATGAAATTATCCGCATAAAGATATTGAAGAACTTCTTCTCCTATTAAATTGAAAAGCTTAATAAATGAATCCCCCTTACGTATTTTTTTTACACTTTATTGAGTGAAGTTTTTTTTTCATTTTGGGACACACACACTCACACACACACACACATATATATATATATATATATATATATATATATATATATATATATATATATATATATATATATATATATATATATATATATATACTCTGTGATGGAGTTTCAGTTATCTAAATAAAGTAAATACAGGTAGTAAGGTAATGTATGAGTTATATGGGTTTTGCCAGACCAGACGAGGACCTATTTTTACTCCTATTTATATTTGTTTTGCAAGGTGCAGAGGTTTCATTTTGGTACCAAATTGAATATAGCTGCCAGTAAGGTACCAAGTATTGTGTCAAAGTCCACAGTGACACTGACCTTGTTGGAGATACCTAGAGTTAGATGTTTCTTATATACTTCTGAGAGATTTTTCGTTTATTTTTTTATTGTGTCAGCATTGAGTTCTTTGTACATATCTATCACTCTTTTTCGTTTTTCTCTCAGTTCTTTTTCTTTTCTGCAGGGTGGTACGTATGGCATGCAGTGCCTATCTTTGACATACCTGTTTAAAAATATGGAAATAATTATACCAACAAATTAGGTATTTTTATCTGGTACTCGGTATCTATAAGTCCCACCCCGAATCGTCTAAGAGAGCCTCGGCAAATACACTGTATTTAAAAAAAGTTGTGTTTCCTGAGTAATTCTAAGCTTCTCAATTGCCGTCACCCCATAAGATTAAATAGATATAGGAGGAAGGAAAGCATTGTAGGTTTTCAAATAAGAAGATACTACAAACATTTTACAGTGTTGAGTTAGCGCTACTTACTGCAGATGAATTCGCTATGTACTACAAATCCATTCTACATTATTGCTAACCAAAAACTGTCTAAACCGCATTTCACAGCTTTACTGTAAAATGCGTCTTCACATTATACTGTAAGACTAATACTCTATACTGTATTAATACGCTATACTAATTAAATTAGTAGTAATAAATTCAATTAATGTTGTTTTTATTAAAGACCTCATCGAGGGATCGCTTTACAGAGCGTTGACTTTAAATCTTTTTTATTTGTTATGTATTTTTTTTCTCTGTTGTTGTTTTTTTGTTGTTTCAATAAATTTCTCTCTCTGTAAACTTTTAATATCAACTATTAATATTAATTTTATTAATTTAAAGAAAGCCACATAAAGATTATTATTATTCATTAAATATTAGCATAAAATACAGTATTAAATAATTCAGTATTAGTCTTAAGTACTATATTAACTTTATTTTACGGCGATGAGTTTCAACGGAAAAACAACTAATATAATGTGCATGTTAACGACGGGTTACCATTTCACTGGCACTATCTTGTCACTATTTTTGTTGTAAATAGTTAATTTTAAAAAAAGGTCAAACCAATAATTTGTATTGGAATAATACAACTGGGAATAATTCTACAGTCTTATAAATCAGTCAAAGGGAGTTTTAACAACAGATGGATCTTGTGATTAAATTTAAAACCAAAGTTTCCTATCAAATAATCAAAAAGATACACTTTTTTAATTTTCTTCTTCTTTTCATTGACTGCTAAAAAAGAAATTAATCGGCTTTGAGACCTTAAGGCCCGTTTAATTAAGAAATTCTCATTCCAGATCATTCCTTACTTTCTAGTTTTTTTCACTCTCACTTTTTTTTATGAAGCAATGATGACAACATTAGTTAACTAAAAAGGAATAGGCAGACTTTTCTTGTTTAATTAAGGAATGATTACTTTCCTATCTAACCAAATTAAGGGACGATAAGAACTTGCGACTGTAGGATGTTCTTAATATACCTTAAATTCGTTGGACAAGGGAGCGATCATTCCTTAATAAAACTAGAAAATTTTACTTATCCCTCTTTATTTAACTAAAGTCAATATCATTACTTCATAAAACGTAGAAAGTCACGAATTAATTGGAATGAAGTAATGTTAATAAAAGAGGCCTTCATATTTCTGCACTTCTCACAATAGACAGTTCCGAAAATAGAATCAATAGTTCCGAAAATAGAAATAAAACAGTTCCGAAAACAATAAAACAGTTCCGAATATAGAATCAATAGAGATCATTTCTGAAATTGAAACAGATTCACTTCCGCTCTTATAATATATAATCATATATCTTATTATATATTTGAGTAAATGCGTATATTTAGTTACCTGATAAAGTAAATAAGTTGATTCTACAAATTCTGGCCTTAACGGATAGAAAAGGATTTCGGGAGTCTTTAGTTGCCAGTTATACCGTTCTGGCATAAGTCCATATTTGCGCCAGATAGCGTGATAGACAGCATGCTGACAAATTGCTTCGTCAACATCACCATACAAAACCTGAAATTAAAGAAAACAATGGAAAAAACAAAATAAGACAAGAACTAAGGCTGTGATTACGCGGTCAATTTTGATAGCAGCAATGACAGGAAATTTTAAGGGAATTTTATCTTATTGTAACAGAATTTTGTTCGAACGAGTTCGTCCATAAAGATGGCCCAGAGGACCAGTTAAGAAAATTCAATAGTTACGACACAAAAAAGTAAGAATTTGAGGTAACAGACACCCTTTCTCCAGAAAATTTTCCAATCTCTCTTAAAATCATATTTACTAGTGTACTGGCTATCAGAAGTAAATTCACTGGAGGGTGAGCCTTTGATCGTCCATGATTTATTTTTTAATCAAATAGATAATAACAAAAAATATGGAGGGAAAACAACTGAAAAATGAAAACAAACAAAAGAATACAGGGGGGAGAGATTTTATCTCCTACCCAAATTCAAAATTTACATATATAGTGTTTGGCTAAAATTTCTAGGGTTAGATTTCTAGTTATCTAATGTTTTACCTTGCTTATGCTGACGAACTACTTCTGAATAGCTATAAGAAGAATGATCTTTTCCAAATGGTTTCTCTTGTTTCTGTTGCTTTTTCTGATATTGACATTTCGCTTAATGCAGAAAAGTGTAAATTTTTTTTCCTATAATTTTGCTACCTTTACAACCCTTCATTGTAATGATTTCATTATCCCTCTTGTAAATTGTACCAGTGGCCTGGCATCTCTGCTACTAATAGTTAGTGAACTGCTGCGGACTGTTTGCGTCAGCGGACTGCTGCTAATACTAGAAAAAAAAATACTAAAAATTCTTGCTTAATCAGGGATTTTAGCAAATCGAGAGGAGTAAAGAAAGCGTGCCCTGTAGGGTGATCCTTATTATTCAAAGTAGGATTTCTTCAGCAGGCACCCCCTAATCTTGTTTCTATTGTTAAAATACAACAGAATCCCAAAAAAGAACCTAATATATTGACATTAAGAGGTCCCTACCAGAGGTTAAAATTTTTGGTTACTGCATGCTCATTGCTCAATGCTGCATGTCTTGCACAGTTTTCAACTTTTCAACAGTCAACACTACACTATAGTACAGCATGGTAGCTTCTTGAACTGCTGGACTTATTTACTTATGTTGCATGCAATGCTGGACTTTTTTGTTGTATGCAATGTGAGTGAAAATGCAAATTTCAAGTTTTTATTAGTTTTATGAACTACAATATATTATTTGTGTTTCAAACTGAGACAGGTAGTCTTATTAATCTGATACTTTGTTGCAGACACACTGACACAACAATGAGGGACAGCATGGACTGCATGGTTTGTACGAGTGACAGTACTGATACAATATTAAACCCACTAAAACAAATGAAACAGACACATGGCTCATCAGGCAATTGTCAGACACTCTGATTTCAACAAAACTACTGTCAAAGAAGGAGAACATGGCACTATTCTATCACTACAAGGAAGTGACAAACAAGACAGTCTGTGAAGCAGCAAATTCCAGAGCCAATGACATTCTTGCAGTTTGGGCAAAGGCACACATTCAAAAAGGCTCAAGAAACATGAGGTAAACAAAATTCACCTGTCTCTCTAAGGAGTATGACAACCTGAAGAGAAATAAAGAGAACAAAGCTAAGTGTTCTGAGATACTGAAATAGAAGGAAGAAGAGTGTAAAGTGGGCCTGGACGTTTTGTTTAACATTGCCCTTGCTAACACAATGGAGATGATACATGTTCAAGAAGACCATGAGTTTCCGCTAGTGCAGCGGGAACCAGGACGCAGTGGAAAGATGGGCAGTGTTGACAAGGTTTTATAAATAAAAAGAGCATCATCTCAGAAAAGGAAAGAGTACCATGACATAAGAATTGAGAAGGAGAGGTAAGAAAGAAAACAAGAGAAAAGATATGATACTGGAATCATCATCTGACAGCAAAAAAGGTCAAGAAATTAAAGACCCCAAAGCAGAAGATATAAAACCATCAACTTCAGCAAAACATCAAAAAGAGGAGGAGTAAGAATATTGGATGACAAAATGTCAGCCTGTCTGGATGTGGCTAAAGTTAGTGACAGAAGTGCTGCATTACTTCTTGCTCCAACTCTGCAACACCTTGGTCATGATCCTGCTAAAATGTCAATTGCTCTTCAATTTGCAGAGACAGGATGAGGCAGCACCAGATAATAGCCAAAAATCTACAACATGAGTTTAAACCAACAGTTCCTCTAACTATTCACTGGGATGGAAAATTCCTTGAGGATATATGCAGCAGACAGATTGTTGATCACCTTCCAATGTTGGTCTCTGCAGCAGGTGTAGATCAGCTTCTTGGTGTTCCAAAGCTTGCCTTGAAAACTGGCCAAGCTTCTGCAGCAGCTGTGGCTTGGAACATTACAGATAATGTAAAGTGCATGTGTTTTGACACCAAATCTGTCAATTCTGGTCCAAGAAATGGTGCTTGTATCCTTCTGGAAAAAAAAAACTTGACAAGGACATGCTTTAGTTTTCTTGTCAACATCATATCTTAGAAGTAGTCCTACAAGCAGTGGCTCTTGATTGCCTTGTTCCTAGCAAATGCCCAGAGATAACAATTTTCAACTGGTTTAAGAACACCTGGCAGTTTATTAAAAGAGCAGACTTTCAGACTGCTTCATAAGACAAGTGCTTGTTTACAAATGTTTCACATGTCATCATAGATTACATAGCATTTTCTGAAATGCAGACACTAGCGTATCAACCCCGTGATGATTACCATGAATTTTTAGACTTGACAATCATATTCCTTGGTGGCATGCCATCTAAGGGAATCTTGTTCAGAGCTCCAGTTTGGCTGCACAAGCAAAGTGGATGGCAAATGGCAAATCTATGCGCTAAAGATCTAGATGTTCAGAAGTCAGTTCAAACTCACGAAAAAGCAAGAAAAGGCTCTTGCTGATATTTGTCAATTCACTGTGATCATCTACATGAAAGCATGGTTTCAGGCATCTTCAGCACCATCAGCCCTCACATTGACCTCCAACTTCTCAAGCACATCTACAGCTACAAGAACATATTAGAATTAATATCAAAAACTGCCATGAACAAAATAATAAGACACCTATGGTACATATCAGAGGAATTGGTGGCCCTCTTCTTTGACAACAACATATCAAATAACACAAAACATCATATGGATACGGTTCTGTAAACATCAGCAGCAAAGCACCCTCTGAAGAGAACAACAGAGGACCCATTGAAACTAGGAGAGAAGAAGTTAGAAAACTTTGCCATGCAGAATACCAACAGATTCTTCAGCATTAACAGACTGCAATGCCTTCATGATTCCTATCTGAGACCATTGATTTGTGGTCAGTTGACTAAGAATACCAGGCAGTTAAAAATATAGTGCACAGCAGGAGGGTAATCAATGACATTGCCAATTGTGGTGTTGCACTGATGGATGACTATAACAAACTGTACACAACATCTGAAGAACAGAAATAGTTCCTGTTGCTAGTTGTCAAGGAGTACTGACAGCATTGCAGTGATCAAACCAAAAAGACACTGATGGACCAGTCTGAAGCCCATATGTGAACTGTATAGTTTGACAACTGAAGTGACTGGATACTATTACTGTTGCTGGACACTATTACCAATCACTTATTTTCTGTTTTGTGTAGAGCAAATCAACAGTCATGTTTGATATTATTTAATTAAGCAGCATTATTGTGCGTTTTTTTTATTATCAAAGTTTTCTTATACATTCCTAATAGTTATGGTAGGGACCTCTGAAATTGAAAATAATGCTAAAATGTTTGTTTATTATTTAATTATAATCAGAATGGAATCATTTCAGACTGTGCCCCATAAAAAAAACTTATTTCCAATTTGCTAAGGACCACCCTAGTGCCCTGGCCAAACTTTACTCTACTTTCTGTAGACTTTTCGCTCCTTTATGCTTCAGGTCTTTTCCCTATTCTTAAATATGATAATCTAAATGGAATCTAGCTGAATTATTTTAAATTTAGTAAATTTCATCTTTATCTTTATACAGAAGCTTTCGTTGGTGTTTCGTTTTTTCCAAGCATCTAATTAAATCCGATTTCGAATCGTATATTTTACCGTTGTTCAACTTAATCTTGCGTTGATTTTGTGTATACTTTGTGCTTTTTCGTTTTGTATTTTCTTGTTTTTATACTTTTATAAGCATAAGCTCTCTTATGGCAGACAAAACAAAGTCACTTTTCCCTGCAAAAAAGCATGGTGATTATTTTTCGTTTTTTTTATCAGCTGTTATTATGAGAACCCTTTTTCAGTGAACAACATTCACAGTGAACACAATATAAGCACCATCCTAAAAGCCATTTTTTCAACATTACCTGTACACCAGGAAAAGAAGCTTGAAGAGCATCAATCCAAGCAGAATGTGTGCTACCGGTATCCATATTCACGTTGACATACAACGGATGATCTCCAATACCATCAAGGCAACTTGTTCGCCTGTAACACACACAAATTGTGAAAAATACATCTATTTATCAATACTTAAATTCTAAGAATGACCTAGTTCTAGCGATAATAGTCTAAAGAAGATCGGCACAACCAAGGAAAGTTCTTCAATTTACATTTCTATTAGGAAATACAGCACCCCCCCCCTAAAAAAATCCCTTCTCCTAGATTTTGAAAAATACCCTTTTTAACATTTTCATTGAAAAATGGCTTTTCTGGGTATTTCCAAAAAAAAACAAACCCTAGATCTTGAAACATACGATTTTGCTCCTACCCATAATTTCCGTCAATTGACGCCGTTGGAAGCTTTCCCAACGAAAAATAATTGGTAGGCTTCAATCTAAAGCGTAAAAATTTTAATTACCCCCCCCCCCTCTTCTAGATGTTTGAAAATAATATTTTTTGGTATTTTAATTGAATAATTTTTTTGGTATTTTCACAAGGAATTGAAAAGGTCCCCCTCCCCCTAATTTTCGCGAATTGATGCCACTGAAAGCTTTGTCAATGAGTAACTAATTACCAGGCTTCAATTTAAAACATATAAACTGATCTTAATCTTTAATATAGCCAGTGACTATCAACTTCAAAACAGAAAGATTATCAGAAGCGTGTTTCGTTGGGAAATGGAGACGCAGAGAAATCTGATGAAAATATCGAGGGAAATAGACACCCCCCCCCCCAAAAAAAAAAACAACAACTAGCAATTGAGCCTTTGCTAGACCTTCACTTGCAATAATTTCTTCTTTAGACTTATCTGCGCTTTTCTTTTTTTCGTGCCTGTATAACCAAAAATGTTTCATCATTCATGTCGACTAAATTGTTGTGATGTAATCTACATTACGCGTAACCACAGCTTTCGAATAGTTGCCAAGTTCTTGCTGTTTGCTTTTTCAAAGCATACAATTTTAATTAGACTTAAGTTTAGCCCTTCACTCAATCCCTAACACTCCCAGAGATGGCATCAATGCGAAAAATAAAGATCGGGTACTTGCCCTCTCCTCATGTACTTCTTGATGGTCGTATATGCTTCCTCGAACATATCTAGGTCACCTTGCTCGCCAAAGAGAATGAAAGACTTGAGAAGATATTCATAAAAGGAATCCATCCCAGCTCCAAGACCACTAAGCTTGGAGTTCCATATTCCAGTTTCCACGTCAAAAGTGTTTCCTAAAAAGAAGTATAATAAGGATCAAATACGCGTATTAACAAATTCATTGCTTAATTAGCAATACTTTGCTGGACTTTTAACAGAGTTCTTTATCTAAAATTATTACGATTAATGGTCTACAGATATTCTATTTCATGTTTGAACCCTTCCCCTCACAAACAGACTCTCCGAGAGGAATCCTCCAATAAGATTTCTGAAAAACGCGGCGAAAGTATTACACTTTATCAAAAATTGATCTTACTTGAGGTTTTGAGAGAACTGAAATTGTACAGTAAATTACTGACTTCATGGCCAGTGAAAGACTATTGAGAGCCTTGTAATTTATTTATTTTTGTAAACATTTTTCAAAACTGTGCTATATATAAATAATGTCGTAGACCAAATGAGTAAAACAGTTTCGGAAGAAGACGACGGTTGAAAAGTAGCTTATTTGTCACAAAAGAAGCATACGATAGTCCCACGCGGCGTTCGATGTGAGCTATAAGGAATTTTTCGTAGGTGCTTTATTGAGGAGCCAATGGGGAGACCGACGTAAGTAATGTGATTAAGTGACTTGATTTTGCTGTTCCCGAGAGGAATATCTACTGGCGTTACGTGCTTCCAGTTGAAGAATAAAACTTCCCGACTTTTCAACATTGAACTCAAGACTGAGTTTTCCATATCAGATTGTAGCGATGTGAAAACGTGGCTAATGCGCTGGATAGTGCGACTTAAGTCCAATATGTCGTCTGCATAACAGACGAGAGACAAATTGAGATCGGCGAGGATGAAAGACGAGGGAGCAGCGGAATGCATATCCAAAACTCCATTGTTGAAGAATGAAGGAAAAAAAACGGCACCTTGACGGGTACCATTTTTGATGTCCATAAATATGTTGGAAGTGGGTGCGTGGTTAGAAGCAGAATGGTACAATGGAGGGCCATCCGCTTTAGGTGATGAATGGAGCGCTAGGCGAACTTTAAGACGAGAATACATGTCTCGGAGGGCCCGAATTATGAAGACCTCATCCCACGTTTCTCTAAGGGGAGTAACACATCGGCGTGAATGAGAGAAACTGTGACCTGCAAGCACATGATCATTATCAATCAATGCATTCACGACAACGGACAAAGCAGGGGCACAACCGGGACGTGGCTCAAAACCAAGCTGATATGGCAGGATATAATACTTTGCGTTCAGATGACCGATGAAGAGCAGTTCAAAAAGCTTGCAGAAAGTAGTAGCCACTGTTATAAGGGCGGAACGCTGAGCACAGGGTGGCAAGTTTGCCTTTCTTTGGCATTGGAGTGAGATCTCCAGTTGAGAAAGAAGAAGGTACAACTTCTTGGATTACAATTATCTGCATCGAAAGAACAATATGAATAATCAGTAGTGCACTACCATGGAGAATGTGAAGAGCGTTCATTTTATCTATGCCGGAAGATTTCTTAGGTTTTTAGCTCAGCATTGCTCGTACTACAGAATCAACCGAGACAACAAAATTATCTGGAGGGCAGCTAGAAAGAAATGAGCCAAGCTCTTCTTCATATTCAGACTGAAGGTAGGCATCTGGCAGAGATAATTCAGCAGAAAAATACGAATTCTTTTCGGAATAAGGAATATCATGGGTGGATAGGCGAGCACTGGAAGGATCTCTTGAAACTCTTGTCCAGAAGGAAGTTTGGGATTGACAAACTCGCTGGGAAGTCTCTTCAACTATCAATTTCATGTGTATGGATAGTTCTTTTGCAAACTTCCGTTTGGTAGAGAGACGAATGTCTGAAACCCAACCAGAAGGAGAGCGCTACCCTGTAGCTGTAGATGGTACCAAAATTTAGATTTTCGCCAAGCTTCAACAATGCTCGAATTACTTGACCAATACTTAGTGATACCCTAGCGGATGCGTTTGAGAGGTACAGCGGCTTTTTCTGCACGTTGCAGGGTATGACAGATCTGTGCAAGATAAACGACAAGCAACACGCGTTTCATTTATATCAACTTATAAGTTTCTCAAAAGTAGCTGGAACGGAGCATGAATCTTCTGTAGAACAGAATCCATAACAGTTGTAAATAAGTCACATTGGATATTTTTTTTAGTCCCTGTAAAACTGGGCTTGGGGCTAAAGAGGTTGTAAAGAAAGAGCAGACAGAACGGAAGAACAAGAATGAATGCAGGTATTAGAAGGTGGTCTGGCAGTTGGAATTCGGTAATGACGTGGGCAGGGGATACTTGAAGATTTTAATGAAGAGACTAGGTAGTCAAGGTTTGATACATATCTTGTTGGATGTATGTAAGTGTGTTTAAGATCATACTTCATTATGCGAAATCGAAAATTCCCATCTGATTCCATTTCAAGGAGGGCACAACAAGCCAACTTTTACACTAAAAACATACGGTGAGAAAGGGAGGATATTCGAGGGACCGAAGATCAACTTAGTGCTCCAAAACATACAGATTGATAAAATTGCGTATTTTCCATTTAAACAAGTTGAAACATACCTATCTTTCCCTCAAAAGTTGAAGGTGGGAAGGGTGTTGAAAGAGCAACTGTCCCAATTTAGTTATCTAGCCATACAAGTTGAAAATCATTGCGGGATTCTGGTTGAAAGAAAGTACAATATGCTTACCTTAATGCTAAAAGTTGACTGCAGAAGGACAGGGTAGGAGATGTTCAATCTACGAACTAAAAATATACCAAGATTCTAAATCAAAAAGGTGATATATGCCTATCTTTTTTTAGAGAAAATTGAGATGGCAAGGGCGGGGAGATGACGAGAAATAAGGACCTAAGTAATACCTACAGATTGTTTATGCAACAGACCGAATCCCAGCTTGTTTTTGAGCACAGCCAATATCCGATTTTTTTTCCGGTGTGTACCACAACAAAGAAATTGCATGCCCCTCGAAATTTTTAGAGTGAGCTAATCTGTGTAAAAAAAGACTGATGCGACACACATTCATCGGCTATTCAAGGATTATCGATCAACGTTAAAAAAAATTGCATCTATTTTAGAATTAAAGTCGATTTACTTGCCGTGGGCCAACTTTCTAATATCACTACCAAGAAAACAGGTAAGGTACCAGTCTATTTTGCAGTGACAGAACTATTAAAGTGTAGAAGGCGCATGAGCTACCATTCTTTTGCCACAGTCCCAAAAACAGAAGTTGAAATGGCAAACTTAGCAGAAATAAGAAACAAAAATGGTTTGTAAAAGTAGATAGAAGTACTTTCAGAAACGTCGGAGAATTTTCCCTTTTTTAAGATACTGATTAATTAAGATCCTTCTTTGAATATACTTACTTATTATTCTATTTAACGTACTAAGATAATATTTTGACGACAAAGCCAGGGAATCCGCGCCCATCTTAGAAACCCTTAGAGCATACTCTAACTTCGATTTGAAACTGCTGCCTACTCGCTTACCTGCTTAAACAGAACTTTCCAATCGAAAGGAGAAACATGGCTTGAAGAAACGGAAGCTAGGCGAAAAAGTTAAAATAGTCCTCCCTTACATAGGCTATAAAACTGTATTTCAGCTCTCGTACTGTAGGCTCTGGCTCAACGACAAGTAAAGACCATCCTTCTTGGCCCCAGGCAGGACTTATGCGCAGCTTTCTAAAATGTAAAATCATATCCACCAATCCAGTCACAGGTCTACAATCCCAATAAAGTCACTGAGGCCCTTGCCACTTTTTTTGCAATAAACTGAATACCGGCGACGAAGAAAACCAAAACAAACAACAGGGCAAACCAAAATTTTGCTCCCGCAACACAAACATGGGGGATTAGTAAGAGTCTTGAAATTCTGGGAGATGGGAGATGTGAGCTTGAATTTTTTCATCAAGTTCAATGATAAATGAAATCATAAATAAAAAGGCTTAATGATCTCTAAATTATCCAGATTGAAAAGAGAGTACATACCAGGTTGGGGAGATGAGAAGACCCGACTTAAAGTCTTCTGGTTATCAATCCTTGCACAGTTACGATTTAAACGAGATGTGGAGAAATCTGGTGAAGGTAACCAGGAAGGGTGTGCGAAAGCACAGGATGGTTGCCCCCCCCCCATTGCACTTCCTGGCTGAAGGGCCAAGAAACGGAGATCAGCACTGCCGGTAGGGACTGTAAAGTCCAATGCCGTATTCTTTATCTTTACCTTTTTGACATAACAGGCAGAAGAACCTAATATTTAATCATTACATCGTTTAATTTTAAATTGAACCTATTTAATTAAGTAAGTAACAATAAAATCCAGGGAGGGGAGGACTTGGGTTGGGCTGTAGGTCCCATCCACGGTACCTGGTTATGAAACAATCAATCCTTTCATGATCAAAAATGATTTAAAAAAGGCGCAACATGTCCAAATTTCTACTAAAGTCTACATAATATAAAGACATAGCTAAGAATTTTACATACAATAGACAGGATCCCAGGTAAAAATATGGTATTTTTATTAAAGAATTTTATAAGCCATGTTTTAGGGATAGATGGTATCCCAGCCTAGGTGAATTTTGTGTAGGAAAGGAAAATGGCAGCAAAAATGTTAATGAAAATGTTAGCGAAATGAACGAAGGTCTGGGGTTTAGTGCGCAAGAATATGTTTGAAAATTAATATTAAGAGGACTAAGTCACAGAAAATAGGGATAAATGAGGATGAACAAGTGATATATTTCCGAGGCCAACCTGACTCTTATACATAATAATGGTAGATGGTAATAAGCTTACCTAAGCTATGGATGTCAGGTCTTGATTTTGTTTAAACGATAATTTCGACGAGACCTGTGCCTGTCATCATCAGGTTCCAATTCAAATCTCTTGCCAGAAAATAAAATCACTCAATAAAATAAAACAAAAATCACTTAAAAACACTAATAATGAGCCGAACCTGGAATTATTGTTGTGACATGGCCAGAATTTTGATAGAGGCGTTGATGGCCGCTATCCTAGTAGATCTTCAGAAGGTTGGACCTATAAGACGGGGTGGAATTTTTTGACTTTTTTTTTTCTGTGCTATTTGCGAGTTGACTCTCTGGAGGAGACTCATTCCAGAAGGAAAAGACACCCTAAAGCCAAGCTTAGCAAGATTGGAGTTTAAAATATAAGTAATGCCCTTAATATAAGGTATTGACAAAAAGGGTTTTTCTTCACTCTTAGGGGCAGTGCTCTTTCTGGAACGACTATCTCCTCCTTCTTGAACAAAGGCAAGGACAAGATTACTTCAGATCCACCAAGGGTATAAGAGATTCCTTGCAGTTGCGGTGATACCTATATAGGTCGTACCATGAGATCTCCACATCACCGATTAAAAGAACATGCTGATTCCATTGATGTCTGCCTTAAAAAGACAAAGCTTAAGGAGAAAGGCAGTTTTTCTTCACTGGCCCATCATATTTTTGAAAACCCTTCTCACTTCATTAAATTTGACCAGGCCCAACTTATTGCTATTGTTCCACAATTCTTAAAGCAGAAAATCAGAGAAGCTCTGGAAATTGCTAAAAACAAACCAGCCATCAATAAAGACATTGGGGAGTTCCGCATTAACGGAATTTGGGAACCCATTACCCATAGACTGAAAACTCGCAAAAAAGTCCACCCTCTCTTATAGGCCCAACCTTCTTGAGATCTACTAGGATAGCGGCCATCAACACCTCTACCGAAGTTCTGGCCATGTCACAATAATTATTCCAAGTTCGGCTCATTATTAGTGGTTTTCAGTAATTTCAGTTTTTTTTATTGAATGATTTTGTTTCTGGCAAGAGATTTGAATTTGAACCTTACGATGACAGGCATAGTTCCGGTCAAAATTATCGTTAAACAAAATTAAGACCTGACATCCATAGCTTAGGTTAGCTTATTACCATCTGCCATTATTATGAACAAGTCATGTTTGGCAATGAGAATATCGATCAAATGGATAACTCCACTTGCCTGGGTAGTGTTATTAGTAAAGATGGTGGATGCAACAAAGATGTAAAAAGTAGAAAAGCTAAAGCACATGGCTTATTTTTTGCAGTATAAAAAAATTGGGAAACTAAGATGATAGGTCTACGAACTAAGATTAGAACATTGGAGGCACTGGTCACGACAATGGTCAAGTAAGGATCTAAAACGTGGGCACCTCAAAAACAGAGGAATATTTGTCAAATATTTTCAAACAAACTGTCTAAGAATATTTTAGGAACTTGTTTGGCCGACTGTATATGGTACAGTGAGCTGTACGAAAAATTTGGTCCATCCCCACTTTCTAGGTCTAAAAGGAAAGAACGGTTAAGATGGCTAGGCTATGTTTTACATATGATGGATGACAGATTGTTAAATATTTTGCTTTTTGGTCATCCATCTTAGATGAAACGAAAGGGGGTTGTCCCCAAATGAGGTAAGAAGGTCATAACGAAAGGATCTAAAGGAATTCCGGACTACCTGAGAGAAGATTAAGAGAGAATTGTTAAAAACTTGGAATGAAAGAGGATCTTGTGCAGCTGTGTTGGCCACAGGCGTATTGGTGTCGTAGCGAGCTATTCGTATTGGTACGTAGGCCTACTTTCTATAAAGCTAGGATTCCTTGAATTTCACAATGCGATTTGAAAAATTAAATAAACAAATATAGCTTATAATTTTATTTCTATCAAATATTTATTTTCCATATATTCCAATTAAATTTCATTTTTTTTTTGTAAAACACAACTTGAACGTAAATGTAAAATTTGATGCAAAAATATCCATAGTGATAGCAAATATATGACTGTTTTGGTAGTTCTTATGATTAAATCTAATATTCGCTGTTCTATATTGAAGTGGATTCGATACTTTCTGCTTAACTATGTGCACAGCATACCTTTTTTCTTTAATTTTAAAGGATAATTATTTTTCCGTTTGAAAAAATTATTAAAAACCCAATTTCAAGGACGAAGTAAGGAAGAAACACGACTTAGGAAGCAAAAGGATAAGCAAAAAAGAAGATATTTATTAAAAAGCAACTACAAGTGTTAAATCCAGATTTTGCTCATTTTTCAAAAGTCTACACAATAATGGTTTATTATACAAAATAACGGCAGTACTTGGAACTATTTATAAAACATGAGGGTTATGTGAACATTAATGCACAAGTGCGAAATTAGGACCCAATCATAGTAGAAATAATTCCTAAACAGTGAATAAAGCTTAAAAGTTTTCAAATAGAAAGAATCTACGTATTTTCGATTTTAGAGTCCGTGAATTATTCTTTTGGTTATGATCATATAAAGCCTGATTTACTGTAGCGATTTTACATTGAAAATCCGCCATTACCTAAAAGTCCAGTGCCATTGGATCTCATATTCCACAGAGCCTTTGTAGCTCTTCTAGCCTTCCATTCATAAGTTGGATCACCAGTGAGTCTACTTAATAGCCCAAATTCAAGCAAAAATGATCCAGCACCAGCTAAACAATTTTCAGCACTCCAATTCATAGGAACTCCATCTCGAAGGTTCACCTAAAAGGAACACAAACAAAAACACAAATAAACCTTAAGCATAGTTAAAAAAATTTGGTAAAGGGTATTCAGTTCCATTTGAATTTAGTAAAAGGGCTGAACAAAGAAACAGTAAACCACCAAGGCTCATTACTTTGTTTACTATGGACATTGATATTACTTATAAATAATTGGACACTAACAGAGGGAGATGGAGGAGGAGTATGCACAGCTGTGTTGGCCTCAGGTGGCTTGATACTGAAATGAGGCGTCAGTAGTAGTATAGTAGTAATGAGCGCTAACGGTAGTTCTTGACAATGTGAACTTTGTATTTGTTACCTTTTGCTGATGATGCGGTATTTATCGCCAATTATCCTCAAAATATCTGAGTTCTTTTATATACACTGGAAATTTATTTAGTTGCCAAAAAATTATCATTAAATATGAAAAAGTCACAAGTGAAAAATTTTCAAAAATGGAAGAAATTAAGAATAACTTAGACACACTCAGTGCAAATTTTGCTTCAAGGCAGGGAATTAAGGGCAGAGGGAGCATTATAAAGATCTAGAGGTTATGGGAGCAGAATTATGAATATTTCAGAAGCGAAAAAAACTGGCTCAATTTCTAGTGCTGATACAAAATGAAAAGCAAACAGATTAAATTAACTAACAAAAACTAACAGATGTTTAGGTAAAGGGGTAAAAATTTTAAACAAGAAAGTTAATAAAATAAACCCAAATATTTCGGTTCCACATCCGGAAACCTTTATCAACAACAACAAAGAAAAAACGAAAAGAAAAAGAAACTAAACAAGACAACTAAATCACACAAGGTAATGAACTATATGAAAAGATAAAAACTATATGCAAAGAAAATTCAGACGGAAGTTCAAAACCAGAGAAAATTGTGTATTTAGATTCGTATGTTATTTTTTCCGGAGGAGGGGGGGGGGCATGTTGTCAACAAAATATGGTAAAATGACTACAGCCAAATATTTTATAAATTAAAGTTTACCGACCACATACTCTTGGGTGGGGTAATCCCAACGGCGACACATTAAAAGCCTGCAGCAGTCTTGTTCCTAGGTCCTGTGCCATACTTAGAAGTTCTGATTCGTATCCGTTTAACGTTAGGTTTCCAAGCCCCGTTTCAACAGTGAGCAAAAGATGTGCAGACAACAAACTTCCAAGAATCCTAAAATTTAAATGATACGATTAAAGCACTGCAAATACTGCTGCACTAAAGGCATTCCAATTAATCACCAAAAGAGACAAAAAAGTATGTGCTAAACATTTTTGCCTCCCCCTTCCCCATCCTTGATGTCAGTGAATTGACACCATTGGTGCACCTTTCGCCAGTCTGAGAAGCCGAGAAACAAATTTTTAATACCACATACATCAAATTTATAGCTGGAATTCCTTCTCAACGGAAAATGACACATTTTATGAACCAGAGAAGGACATTTATGAATATTACGATAAAAGCCATATTGGACTTCACATTTTTTTTTTTTAATGTCAGCGTTCCAATGTCTTTTCTAGGTTCAAGGCTTAAAGAACATTTTCATAAATGGATCCATTATATTTGCACTTGTGAAAAAGAACAAAACATATCATTTAAGCAAATTCCAAATAGCCAAACAGAAGTAGTAAGATGCATCGAAGTAAAATCCTAGGCCCTATGGGCAGGAATCTACTACCAAAGTGTTACCATTGATCCATCAATTAAAATTTGTAGATAACGTATTAAATATTACTCATAAGATTTGGAGAGGCCACATCAAACCTCGGCACTTCTTTAAGAACTAGCCAATTCTGTTAGGGCAGGGCTTCCTAAACTTTTTTCATTCACGACCCCATTTATGCTTGCAAGTTTCCTGGCGACCCCATATAAATTAAATATAATTGAAAGACGCATAAATATTTTTTGATGATTCATTTATTAGGTAACAATATACATATACACATGAAAGAATATAGTTTTAGAATTCGTTTAGAAACATACAAAAATATAAAATAAAATTATATTAAAGTTGAAAAGTTGTCTTTATTATACTTTAAAAATAATATGCCCTATTTTTCATCAAAATTTCATTTTTTGCAATAAGATAAATAAAAGAGAATTCTGGCCGTCTTAGTTCAATCGAATAGGCCTATATTCGAACGCAGTCGTTGGGTAGTAAATATTAAATTAAAATGAAAGGAAAACCTTTAGTGAGATGGATATGTCTGTTTTTCGTTGCATAATAAATTAAATCTTGGTGGAATGTTTGGCACTGCCAGACGTAAGTCCTCTTCAACATTTTTTACTGATGAACGATATTGGGGTTTAATATGATTTAAAGCTCAGAAAGTAACTTCACATAAATATGTGCTGTTGAATGGCAGAAGAACATATAATGTCATATCTGCGATTGTGGGAAATTCAGTTCTAGTTCTGATCCAGAATAAAGTCAAGGGCTTTTTTTGGAAATTGTAGTTTTAAGTTTCAATCACTCGAAAGCTCAGCAAATTCCTCTCGAGCTTTAAGGTGCATGTGATCAATCTCAACTAAATCAATACACATCGGATTTTGAATCCAAGCTACCTTTTTGAAGTCAATATTTAATATAAAATATGTACAGAACTAGGTCTCTAGCACTTTTAAGTGATCTACAACAATTTTTGCAATTAAAGTTTTATATTTTTCGTGTAAACATACATCAGTCCTAGGAGCAATGTCATGCCCCTTTTGTTTATAGGCTAGAGGCTTTCTATACATATGGATCCCGCTTACCTAATATTACTTTCAAAAACCTGAACGATACTATCTTGGTTGAAATCTACGACTCGAATGACATCTTGTACAGCTTGATGGAACTGCTCCTTTGTTCCCATCACAGCGATGCTGTCAAGACTGTCGATAAGGGTCAGGGAATAGTTACCCAATACATCGTTAATGTTTATATTTGATCTGAAAAGACAAGTCTTAGAAAACATAACAAAATAAATGCAGTTAGTGATATTATTGGGTGAGAAATCTAGTCTTAGAAAGATTTCTCATATTGGGTGATAAATCTAGTCTTAGAAAACATAACAAATAAATGCAGTGAGTGGTATTATTGGGTGAGTGATCTAGGGGTGAGAAACGGTTGTTTTGATGTACGTAAGATCTATAATGATTTTTGGATGGAGTCTATTACGTAGTAGGGATTTTGTCATTTTTAATTCATAAAATTGACACTGCACCAGCACTAGAATTAGACGAACACGTCAATGTCGACATAAAATTAGGCAAAAATTTTTGGGAAGGGTTGGAAGCTCCATAAAGTCGCGACAAACTTTCAAAATGCAATTACAGATAGACTTAGATTTGTATCTGCCTCAATTATTGTAAAAGGAAGACGTCTTCACTATGCGTTTAAAATCTGAAGATGCAATTGAGAGAAGGATTCTCGAAACATCAGAGGCATAATTGACTTTAATTTCCTTGATTTGGCAACGATCGAAAAATTAATTTGAGGTAAATTCGATAAGGAAGCTTTAGAGTTAACTTAAAATTTTGCTTCTGTTGTGAGCTTGATGCGAAGCACCAAGCGATTCATTGTACTTCTCGCACTGGGTGTTCCTCGACCATACCCATAATAAGTGACAGCGTTTTTGCGTAAACATATTCAAATCAAACCCTATTTTTACCGTTTTAACAATTTTTACCACATGGTAAAATCACTAAATAAAAACATTCAAAAGGACATTGAAAAGATCCAACAGCAAACATTTTCCAGTAACATCTAATAATCAACAAGCTTTATTATTTTTTTTACTTTATTACTCTTCTAAAATTTGCCCGACTTGGTGTAGAGGTTTAAAAAGTTTGACCACCTTCACTGAAGTATGACGACTTCTATTTTTTTAATGTGATATATTATTGATCCAGTAGTGGCATGTTATGGTTTATGTAAAACTTCAGCCCTCCCCCTACCAAGAAAAAAAAATTATACTAGGGACAGTATTGGTACTAGAGACCCCCCTCAATTCAAATTTCCACCAATATTAGCCACTGTACCCAAATCCAGTTGTTGTTTTTGGCGGTTTTTTTTTCCTTAATTGTTTGATTTCCTTTACTGCAAATACATTTTTTGGTACCAGTCTAGGCTTAGTTTACGTAAATTAAACACTATAGGAATAAAATTCCTCCTCTCCCTTTTTAATATCTGTACATAGACAAAGGCTCTACCCAGAACTTTTTTTTTTAATTGACATTTTGAACGGACTTCTGGTGAGAATAAGCACAGGAAATGATGCGAAGCACAAAACATAAGAAAATTTAGATTAGTTTCAAAAAAGAGACAACCAGTCAGAAATTTAGCTCGGATCTGAATAGAAATGATGCTAGGAAATCTAGCTTCTTAAAAAAACCAAAAGATTCACTCTGATCGACTCCTTCCCATCTGATCTTTTAGATTGACCAAGTTCCTAAGATTTTAAACTAGTTTTGCACCAAGATGCAGCTTTGAGCAATAAAGAGTGTTTTAAGGAATAATATACTTTTTGTTCATTAAATGAACATTTAGTTAAACCGATATCCTCGGGTCTTATACAAAATAACTCTTAATTTAGATAAAATACATTCTTCCTATTGTGATTCAGAGAAATAACTCTTAATAAAAAGAAAAATAAGAAAGAAAAGAAAAGAGGAAATAATCTGCAACAAGGAAATTTTAACAAAAAAAATTTCAATAGGCCATACGTATTGAGCACTATTCATGTGTCAGGCCAGGTAACTTTATGTGATAATCCAGTTCAACAAGTTGATCATCTCCGCTACCTTCGTTTTTATCTTGATTGCCATCTGGCATGGAAATGTCACAGTGTCGCAATTTCATCAAAAATTACCCATGGGGTTTACATACTTCGACGTCTGCAGCACATTTTCCCTCAAATAAAACTTCTAACTATATATTGTTCGTTGGCTTATCCATACATCTCCTATGGTTGCCTCCTATGGAGCATAACTTTTTATGCAACTATAGAAGAGAGCAAGTTCTACAAAATAAAGCTGTTAGTTAGAGCAATCGGTAGGTATGTCCAGGATGTGCATAACACTTGTGCTTGTTTTAGGTCCCTGAAGCTCCTTAATGTAGGTCAGATAAGAGATTACCAAGCTGCAGTATTTGTGTTTCAGTGTATGAATGGTTTAACCCCTGATGTTTTTAAGAGTTTTTACTAAATTAACAACGACCTGCATATTTATGGAACTAGGCAAAGTGATAATATAGTTGTTGATTTGCGTCGTGGTACCACGTCTTCATTTTCAATAAAACCCCTGGGTCCATCTGTATGGAATGCGCTACCATTGAACATTAGGGTGGCGGAACACGTACCTCAGTTCAAAAAGAATATTTTTTGGGGGAAATTTGTTGATATTTATTATGGCTGGTAGGGTGGGTAGGGGAGGAAGAGGAGCTAGAGAGGTAAGGGTGGGCTGGGAAGATAAGGGTGGGCATGGACTACGGTAGGGTTGGGTGGGGGAGGGAAGAGTTGAACATTGAAGAGTGATGGAGACTGGATTTGTTATTATTATTTTTCTTTTATATTTTTTTTTATCTATTATTACTTTCAATTCAGTTATTTAATCTAGCTACTTCTTTTATATAGGTTATAGTTTATTTATTTTTGGTTTATTTATAATAGTTTTAATTGAAAAGTTGAGGTTTAAGTAAATAGTTGAGTTAATAGGTAAGTTGTTGCGTAGGCTATTATGTGACCGCAAACTCTCAACGGCTTTCTCCAACACAAAAGCATTGTTTAGTATATTTGTTTGTTTGTGATACAATAAACTTATGAACTTATTCTATCTTAAATCAGAAAAAAACGAGTGCTAGTCTAATTTATGTAACCTTCTAAAAAACTCTTATTTAGCAAAATATTTACTTCTTCTCATTCAGAAAATTTACATTTATATGATTTTCATGGTCTCTTCCAGTTAATGGCAACCCTCCCCACCCTTTTGTGTCTAGAGGACATAGCCTATAAATTATACAAAAGCTATATAAAAATTGGATGATTTTGTCAATTTGCATTTGTACTTATTTCTAAGTAACAGTTGTTCACAATACTAAATTATGCTAATTTGAAAAAAAAAAACGAAAGCAAGGTTATATTCAAGAATTAGAGGGGGGACACACATCAGCAGTGGTTTTAGGCCTCATAATATGGGGGGGGGGGTCCATGTATACCACAAGAGTGAAAAACTAAAAGTTTTTCTTGTTGGCTTCAGCTCATTCATGGTGAATATAAAATTGAAAGCAACACTAAAAAATTAGTTTGTCTTCTCAGCATCACAATCAGACTCAATGATTGAGAGCATTATCCATATCACATGATTGAACAAAATACTGCAACATTTGTGTGTTTTCTCATCGTCACAACCAAAGATACAATGCATGAGGTTTTTTTTAATTCCTATATTCACGGCATCAGGCAGTTAAAGGTATTTGATATGCTGCTATCCTTTTGCCTTTTCCTGAAACCTCAAGGCTTTAAATGTCTGTTGAACCTTCTTTTGAAGCAGTCAACACAGGGATTAGCAGGATTTAACTCTCAGCTTTCTTGCGCAGGAAGTTATCACCCGACCAAGGTGGTTATCCCAAGCGAGACTGGTGGAGAAATGAACCCGCAGTAGACGAAAATCGTCGACTGTCTTTATAGTTTAATTTTGAAAATGAAACTGGGATGTCCACATGGTACCTTTGATCAGATAATAAGAAGCTCCTTTGTTTTCGATGCATTGAAGTTGATCGTCCATGCATCAGACCACTTGTGCTCAGAGGCTTGTGTTGGGTCTTCGTGTTTTGAGACGGCTGATTGTGTCGTGGTATCGTTTACAAAGTGATGCACAGGGCTTGTGAGGTTGTCTCCCGCATTGTTTATGTAGATGAGGAAAAGCGTAGGTCCCAAGATACTGCCCTAGGAAACTCCTGCTTTCACTGAATATTCGCTGGAAATTAACCCGTCGAGGACACCCCGCAGTGAACGATCAGAAAGAAAGTTCTCAACCACTTTTAAACGGCCATTCACGAACACCATACGCATGGAGTTCCTTTAGCAGGTCTCCGTGCCATACTCTGTCACAAGCTTTAGCGATGACGAATGACAATAGCCTAATGTCGTATCACATTGCCAGAAGTTCAATCCACTCCTGATGCTGGGCTACTAGGCAGTCTAATGTTGAGCATTTCCGGTAGAATCCATGTTGGCGATAGCCTGGAAAGTCGTTTGACTCCAGAAACCGTTGAAATGTTTTATTGGAGACACTCTAATATACTTTGCCAGCACAGGAGAGGAGGCTAATAGGCCAATAAGAGCCCACGCTCGTTGGATCACCATCTGGATTTAGAGTAGGTATGAAATGGGTGGACTTCCATGTTTGTGGGAAGGTTCCGGGGCAAAAGCATATCTGGAAAAGCAATGACAAAGGTGATCACCCATATGTGCCATAAACAACCATTCATATGGATAGATATGAACCAGAATTGTTAATATTTTGTGGGGGAGAAATAGCTTTCTTTGTAAACGGGAGACTAGTTGATTTTAAAAAAAACTTTAAATAAAACTTAAAAAAAAACTTGGCTAAGCAAACATAATGCCGACATTGTATGCCTACAAGAAACAAATCTACATGACCTAAAAAAGATTATCATTCCTGGTTTTAATATATAGAAAAGATAGGTCTTTCAACCACAAGGGTGGAGGTGTCACTTTACTTGTTAAAAATAATCTATCTCACTCTACAGTGCCAATTAAACCATATAATCACGATGTAGATGTTGTTGGGGTCATTCTTCACCTAAAAAATGGTGACCACCTTAAAATATGTTCCTTCTATAATCCCAATGGAAGAAATATAATTTTTGATGTTTTACGTGAACAGCTAACTGGGCAAAAAACAATTCTGTGTGGTGATTTTAACGCCCATAGTCCCCTATGGGAAGATGTAATTCAGTCAAACACAGCAGGAAAGTATATCAAAAAAGTAATTCTAGAGGTCCCAGATGCTTTAGTCCTTACACTGTTTGGTTTAAACACCTATAACAATATAAGGAACGGAAGTTTCTCAACAATTGACCTACAGATAGGACCAGCATATCTACTTCCACCTGTAAAAATCCGTTGCGTACAACACCTACAGATAGACCATTCTACCATTCTGATCACAATAAATGACACAAGCTGTGAAACTGTGCCAACTACCTTTAGGTTTAACTATAAGATAGCTGACTGGCAAACGTTCAAACATATCTTAAGTAATACAAATTATGAAGTTCTTCAAGCTCCGGAGGTAGACCAAAAAGCCAAAATCCTAACCCTCGTCCTAAAAAATACTGCTTTAGACTCCATTCCAAGATCTTCCAACCAGCCTACACTACCCCAATCTAAAAAGACAAACAAAGTATGGTGGAATGATGATTGTAAAAAGGCCTTCGATGAAAAACGCAAGCTTAGAAACAGGTTTCAGAAATAACATAGCACAGAAAATCTTATACATCTCCACAGAGCAGAAACCAAAGTGAAAAAAGTAGTCATAAAGACAAAGAGATCAACATAGAAGAATTATTTCAAATAAACTTGACACGAATTGCCCACTATCAAATTTCCATAGCTTCATCAATCGAATGGCAGGAAAAAATACAAAAGATCGGATTATACCAACATTGCAGCATAACATCATTCTCCTTACCAGTAGCCAACAAAATGCGGAGGTCTTTTAGAAATATTTCGAACATCCAGCCCCCAGTAAATTTGCTCATCTCACCCCACGTGTTTGTAATCTCCACAACAAAACAAAGGCCAAGGAGGAACTTATGGAACTATTTACAGAACGAGAGCTTCTCGAAGCTCTGGAGGAAGTGAATATGGACTCAGCATCTGGAGAGGATGAAATAAGTTACTTGATGCTGATTAATTCAAAGCAGAGAGGAGATAGGTTACCCATGCTGAAGGAGGCTATAAACAATACTAAAAGTCAAAAGAAGGTCCTCGTAGCAGCATTTGTTGACTTCGAATCGGCAGTTGACAAAATACTAGAGAAGAAGCTATGTCAGATTTTAAAAACAATGGATTTCCCAGACAAATTCATCTATTTCATCTGTGATTTCCTTAATAATAGAACATTCAAAGTGAAGATCAATGAAGCTACATCCTAACCTCGTAGGCTCCACCAGGGCTTACCCCAAGGATCGCCACTTAGCCCACTTCTTTTCCTCCTCTTTCTAGCCGAGCTCGAATTTTCAAGTGAGAGTTTAAGGCTAGCAACCTTTGCAGATGACCTCACCATTTGGGAAGTAGGAGACTGGAAAGCTAAACACTGCTCTGAAAGAATTAGTTCGATTCTCAGCCAAAAAACAAAAGTGATGATGTTCAATAACAAAAACATTTCCACTCCAATGGCTCAAATAATTATTGGAGGAGAGAGACTTGATTTAGTCAAAGAATGCAGATTACTGGGATTGAAAAGAGACCATCGATGGACTTAGAATAAACAAGTAGAGGTGACGAAAGAGGTCTGCCTGAAAAGGATTACAATTCTAAAAAGACTTGCTTCTACAAACTGGGGAAACTCACCAACTGTATTGGGTACTTTTTACAAACAATATATAAGGCCGAAAATGGAGTATGGGACAGTTGCTTATGGCCATACCAATAAAAAAAAACTTGTCGAAATTGGAAACAATCCAGGACATGGTACTCCGACTGGCTCTTAGCTTGTACCCACACACTTCTAGCGGTCATACCAGGAAACTAGCAGTTGTCGCTATAAGCGAGAGAATAGCAAAAGCTACTGTTAAATATTATATCAAGATTCAAGCCTATGGGGAGCGGCACGCTATCTTCACTCTTTGTCACGGCAGCGCTAGGCAGCAGAATAAAATCAGGATTGCGTTGTGGCAAGCTTTTTCAGCACTCGGTCCAAACTGGTCATTGGATAAAATTCAGGTTGATTTGTTTAAGTTCCCTCCTCCATGAAAGTTTCGCCACCAAATGTCAGCCTAAAGCTTATACAAGACAAAAAGGAGAATATCCCACATTAATTGATTATGGCTGAATTTTTAAGAAAAAGGGCTACAGAGTTCAAAGATCATGTGCACATTTATAAACAGCCTGATTCTCTATCTAAGAGAACAGCCTGATTCTCTATCTAAGATTGACATAGCAGTGGATTTCCAGCATATTCCTAGCCTTGTAGGCATCCACTATAACAAAAGAGTGGACATTCTTGCCGCAGACTGCAAAGTCTATCAACCCACAGCATGCTCAAAAGTATTCAATCGCACTTAGAGATGCAATCAGAAACCGCCATCCTTATAGAAACCCTCCTCCTGCTCTGGTTCCAATTTTCAAAGAGCTTGAAATAAATCGGGCCTACCTAAAAAAAAGAAGCTTTGCAGTAATACTGAGACGAGAAGAATACAGATGGAAGCAGCATAGTGACCCAAATTATAGGCTCTGCAACTTGACTGAAGAAACTTTGCAACACTTTCTCTTCAAATGCACTGCAAGTACTCCTGTTATTTATAAACTGCATAACCTATCTCAAAATTTTAAACTTCCACTAGATATTAACCTGATTGTGGATTTTCCTTTACCAGCTTCCACTGAAAATAAGTTTTAAATAGAGCAATTGATGCGTTAATAAATTTATATGTGTTTTGAGTGATTTATTTTTGTTTTGTTAACTTGTGCAAAAGAGAGCTGAAGCAAGCAAGAAGAGCCGTATCGGCACTAGGCAGTTGTAGGCCTTAAACTGCTGGGAAAAGGCAGCTTGAGTTCAGGATCTTTCCACAAGTCAATAAAAAAAAATAATACAAAAAAAAATATTTAACCCTTAATTGAGGATGTATTAGGTTTCTGTTTTTTTATGGCTGCGATTTTGTAAAATTTGAGTGAAATAGTGCAGTTAGAAGCCAAAAGGAGCCCGTTTAGGATTCCAGGTGCTTTTTTTTTTAAAGAAGAACATATTTATGAGCATAGCTTCAATAGTAGCATTTTAGTTAAAACCTGAAAGAATGATATGAACATGATGTGCATGACAATTCTGTTTATACATTATAGATGACGTGGGGGTATGCATAATGTGAATTATATATTGATACGCAACATGATGATGTCGTGGCCATCGTGGGTCAGGGTGTCTGACAAAGAAAAACTTTGACAAAGAAAATGGGAGTTTATCTGTTCCTTTGGTCCAAGATAAAAATAATATGGATTTCCTCCCTCTAGTTTAGAGTGCTCTTAGTTTAGGATAAATTTACTCCCTCTAGTCAATAGTCAGTCGAAATAGGAACTTCCAGTAGCACCAGGTGAAAAATGGAGGCGATGTCCATTAGCTCTCTTGATGGCTTCATTATTGCAGATGAAGTTGAGATGAGAGCAAAGGACCTTTATCCATGAGGTTGGAAACTCATTTGTGCTTAATGTACTAGAGTTAACCATCCAAGTATCAGATAATTTCTCAGTATCTAGAATGTCAGCACAAGTGTATAGAAAGGTAGTGATATTATTTTGAAGTCTTAAATTTAGTTATCATGATTGTACTATTCTAAACAGTCAAATTAGAGTCAAGTTCACAGAACATACTTGAGTATGCTCCTTCTGCATTATGACCAAAACCCCAACCTATGTTTGCTTATAACAGTTGTCTGAGTCTAGCCTAAGAAGCTTAAAACCCAAAATAAAACTGAAAACAAAAATGGAATTAAATGATCAGACAAGTTTACAGATATCAAATGATTTCATAAGGACTTACGGGTTGCCATAATCTGGTCCTCTTCCCTTGCAATCAATGGGATTCAGTTCATCTTTTGGAAATGCATACTCATAATAGTTGTACAAGCTACTTAAAAAAATACTCCGAACTCGCTCCTTTAATTCTGTTCTATACTCATAATCAAAATCACTGTATTGATTTTTGAATGAGAGTCCCTCTGCATAAAGATCTTGACAATCATTTGACTGCAGTTGCTTCAGCAGTATCTCAAACAATCCTCCAGATGTGTAGTTTTTATACTGTAAGCAAACAATCAATTTAACAATTCTTTAGGAACCAGAAAGGGAAGGAATTAGAGAGGAAGAAACTACTCATTCCAACTATTATTGCATAGGCGGTCACAAATAATGGTCCACTTTTTTATGGACTGCCTGTATGTTGAGGGTCAAACGGTATACCACACGTCAGTATGTCCTATGAGACTGGGGGGCTGTATAAATACCTTATCAATAGTTTTCAGAATTTTTGCTCAATAATGCTTTGGCCCGATCAGGCCAAATTGATAGAATGCAGCATTTTATTTTTATTTTATTTTTCTCTTTTATTACTAAAACACTACATTATATCTTTAGATGTTCATTGAAATTAACCCTCTTTCAATAGTCTACAACTGCTGGTTTAATACAATCATCCCTGAGGAAAAAACAAACATGCAGACATGACCATCCTTCACTAGAAAAATAAGACATCTTACACTTTGTAGATAGTGACCTCACAGTTCTCATATATTTTGAATTTCGTTGTGCAATTTTTATCAGCATTGTGCGCCTTTTTTGAAGATTAACCTTATTTCTCTAATCACGAACATTTTCGTTGGCTAATAGTTTTTGATGAGCAACTTAAAAATTAGCAAATCTTGCAAATTTAGAACCAGCATAAATAATAGACTTTGTTGTTTCATACATTGTTACTAAGCCCTTGTCCTTGAAGCATTTGCTTTTTCTTAACATGGATTGATTTTTACTTACAATTTGTTACTACAAACTGTCTGTCCCAAGGGTCTTTTAAATGTGACGGAGGCTACTAATCCTCACTTCAGCCCCATATTTTTACATTCTAGTTTAATATTCATAAACCAAGGCTTCAAGACTGATAGCCATCCCTAACAAAAACATCCTTAAAATTTTTCTAAGGAGGGGGAGGGGATCTACAAACATCAAAAATAAGTTGTCAATCATCACTTCTATGGCTTTCAATGGGAGTTCTTCCGAAAAATATTTTTTAAAGGGATGAGGGGGACCAGGGGAGGGGGACATGAAACAAGAAGACAATATAAAATGTGTAAAATAGGAAAATGAAAGATGTTTCTATTCAAATCTTGATAAAAACAAAGCTCCTGGTAGCACATCCACTGAAAAATTCCTGGCAGCACTTATGATGCCCTCCTGCCTCTCCCCTTTTTTGCAGGTACGCCAAATACAGTTTTTGAGGCTACATCCCACCCCTCCACACATAAAGATCTCTTGATCTTCCTCAATAATAGCTGATGCATAATTATACACCACTGTACATAGTTTTATCAGGCCTCAAATAAGTGAGATCAGTTAAATGAAGCTTTAAAACAATTGCTTATATTAAATGTTTATTTTCCAAGGTATTTATGCATCTTTAAGAATGTATGTGCCATCACACATTATTATTGCCTCTGAAACTGGAAAGGTCAATATGCAGTAAGTTGAAAATTTGAAATTGATGTGCAATCTAATAATTTTCATTTGATGAAAATTCAGAGATACTGAAATACACATCAGATTGAGAAGAATTTGTATTTCAAGTAGTGTGTTTTCCTTTGTCATAACAACAATAACAAAAAAGAAAGAAAACTACCTAAATAACAAACATTAGTGAAAAGAACAAATAAAAGTTGACTGAACGTTTAACATATAATGACTTTCATCTCAGAAAGATTAAGTTATTTTGGATCTATTAATGTTATGAAAGAAAAATGTTACAAATAGATTTTGTTTTTGGTAAAGCACAAATGATTTTGCAGCCTATAGAAGGTTTAGGGATGTTAACCCAACTCCTGTTTGCGGTAAATTTTGTTTGTTTTAAGTTTGACATAATTGTTCTTTGTATTTTCTGTTTGTTTAAGGTCTCAGTTATTCATTGACAGTTATTTCTGTTTAATTTAAGTTTGAATTATTGTTTTACTTTATTTCTGCTCATCTTTGGTTAAATTTAGCTCTTTTTTAAAAACTTACTTTTTGGAATGTAAAAAAAAAAAAAAATTAACTTCTTTTTATTTTTAATTGAAATTTGTTTTACTGGTTTATAAAAGGACACACTAAGGACACACGCCAGTGTGTCCTTTTTTTTACATTTTTTTTTTTTTTTTTGGTTTTTCAGTGTATTTTAGGAATTAAGATTCTGGCTTAAAATTTTGAACAAATTTAATAGTAGATTTACTACAGAACTTTGGGTAGATGGGTAAGAAGAATACTATTAAAATAAATGGATTATAAATTTGCATAATTTTTTACCTTCTACAGGGCTGAAGCCTCTGACCCACATCCTGACACAACCTTGAATAAAGAGAAAATATTGGTCATGCATTTTATTATAAGTCTTATTGTGCTATATTTTCTTTTAACTGCTTGTTTGTTTAAATAGATGCATTTTGATCTAATTTATTAAAAAGAGTTCTGATTTAAATTTACTTGGTCCCCCATCCAATATTCTCCCAAAGTTTCACTTGGGCTGTGTAAGCTGGTAATTTATATCCTTGGCTATGCCTGAGATTATTTGAAAAAAACTACGTTTTCGAAAGAGTTAAAGAGGCTGAGTCACAAGTTCGAACCTTAAAACGTACAGGGATTAGGAGGTACAGTTGGGAGGCTACTGCCCCCCAAACCACCCGCCTTTTCTGCCTCTTTTGTTAGGATTTTTATTTTTGCGTTCTACCGCCTCCCTCAAACCCCGCCTTTTCCTTTGCAAATAAATTCTTTTAGACACAAAAAAAGTCGGCCTGAATTTTTACCGTAAGAACAACCTAATGCATCTTCTTGATCAGAAACAGTACTGAGTCTGTTTGCTAGATTTTTTACAGGAGATTTTTCCCTAACTGATAACAAGATATAATGTGATGAACTTAATAATTTTGAACAGAAAAAACAGGGAACAGAAGAAGGGCTCAGCATAAACAAGCAGTTTAGGTTCAGGTAGGTTCAGGTTCATCTATTTTTCCATCATACATAATCACACTGAATACATAACTATACTTGGCAGAGAGACAAGTTTGTAGTTATAACTGTAAGGGACTGAGTTGTCATTGCCAAATTCTCTGAAGATTCAAAAAAAAATGCCATTGAAACAGTTTCATTCATGTTGGTACGACTAATTGATTGCAGGCTACAAGACTCAAAAAACCTTAACAAAAGAGGCTGCAAAAGCGGGGGTTTGGGGGCGGCCCCCCCAACTGTTCCTCCTAATCCCTGTACGTTTTAAGGTTCGAACTTGTGACTCAGCCTCTTTAACTCTTTCGAAAACGTAGTTTTTTTTTTCAAATAATTTCTGCACGTTTTTGTACAGTTTATTACTTATTATTGCTTAACTAACTGTTAGCTGATCGTGTCAGGAGTTAAAGTTGGGGATGCCACCCCCCAAACCCCTCACTTTAGAGGATTCTTGTGTTAAGGCTTTTAATTCCTGAATACTCAAATCAAATGCACAGTAAGATTTTCTTTTTTCAACTTTTCTTCAAGCATTCGGGTATACTGCATCTTATCAAAGCAGTGGAGACTTACCTGTAAGCTGAAGGCCGACTATGATATTCTTCTGGAGACGCCTGTTGAGCCGAAGGATTTTAATAGATTGGAAACTTTAAATGTAAGAGATACTACTTTAAATTCAATATATAAAAAATTTACTCTGATGGGGAATCGAACCCGTGTCTTCTGCATGATAGACAGGAATAGTGACCACTGTACTATCAGAAACTCTTGATAAATTATTTTTAGTCTATGCAATCTATTTTCAACGCAAGCAAATACAAACAAAGTAAGATTTTTATTTTTCGACAAAAAAAACTTCTGGGAAAGAGCCATGGGCGCCATTATGGGGGGACAGGGGGGGGGGGGGCTCCTGTCCCCCCCCCCTGGCTGAATGATGCTGCCTTATTTTTATATTTTTGTTCTGAGATTTCTATTATATAGCATTTAAAGTGCCAATTAGACAAAGTTTGCCCCCCCCTGGAATTCAGCTTATGGGCGCCCATGGAAAGAGCTGGAATTTTTGGAAGCTTGCAGTCGGTCTTGTCAGGTTAAGAGGACTATTTTGATCTAATTTAATAATAAAATACTATGCTTTTAGGAATTCCAAAAATTAACATGAGCTCTTATAGGAAAACGAGGTTTTTTGCAAATGTAAATCCGGGGGATAATTTTTTCAGTCTGGAAATATCAAAAGGCCCTAACAGGTCGAATTCCAGTTCGAATGAGTCCTCATTCACCCGGATCCGTTGCCAGCTGTGGCCTATAGGCGTGGCTGATAAAAAAACAACTTGATGAACATTAAGAGGCTATATTTGTTTTTTTGAAAACAGGGAAGGAGTAATCGGATTGAATTGAAATCTAGAAAATGACTTCCAATTCCGTAGAAAATCTTAACCTTCAAATTTCACTCTAATTGGACAACGTAAAAGGGGAATTGTGTTTGGAGGGCTGGCAATGTCAGTCCACTTTCCCCCATAAATATCATTTCGAAAGGGGGTGAAATTTTGTATATTTTTTAGTTTGAGCTTAGGCTACAAAATGCGATCACTGCCGTCTCTCTGCGGCCGCTAGGACCGGAAATCGCTTAACATTGTGGTGGGTCGCCTCTTTAAAGAGGCACAAGTGTGCCTCCTTGATATTGCAGATAAGTCCTTTTGACAACCTGGATTTCTTTAGTGTGTTTTGATTTAGTTCAACGTTCCTTGAAAGTTTCAACTTAATGCTGTTAGCCATTCCTGAAATATTGCAGATACACTCTTTTTGACAACCTGGATGCACATAGTGTCTTCTATATAGTTCAGCATCCTCTGAAACTTTCTGCTTAATGCCCTTAGTGGTTTTTAAGATACTACAGATATATCATTTGGACAACCTGGATGCACACAGCGCTTTTTGTTTCAGTTCAAACACGTCCTGAAAGTTTCAGCTTATTACCCTTAGGCAGTGGTGTAACTAGGGGGATGCAGACAAACCCAGGAGCACTTTCCAGGGGACAGCATGGAGAGATTAGCAGAGAAGAACAAAAAGAGTTGAAGGTCACCTCTAAAGTATATTATTACCATGGACAATTGAGCTCTTATTTGTGAAGATATCAAAATAACTGTTAGAAACGTTGTGGTAGAGCATGGTCAGGGTTCAGAAGCAACAATTGTTGGTACCAAAGTTGAATGTGCATATGTAGAATCCTTAATCTCTCCTAACCAAGCTTTATTGCAAACAATCTCTGCTGAGAAATTAAAGCCAACTGGTAATACCAATACAATTACAGAATCAAAAGTTGAAGGAAGCAAAGGACCATCAAATATTAAGGACCTCAATGATGATGGACAATGGCCCAAAAGAATCTAAGCAGTGATAGCCACAACCTAGTAAAGAGTAAATCATGGCCCATTGTAACCAGAAGTTTAAAAAGGCACCCTGAAAAAACTTGTCTAATGAGAAGGAATTGCAAGTTGAACCTAATTCAGGAAAGGTAACTTTTATTTCAGTTAATCTACCACATACACTTTATTTGACAAAATAAGTCAAACCAATTAACACACCCTAACCGCACTAAATATATCCATCTTCCCACACCCTGCACACTCTGCCAAAGTATCAATTCCAGCTACTCTATACAATATTAATCCCTCCTACTTCATGCCATATCAATCCTCCCTATTCCAACCCTCAAGACAGAAGAAGATACCAGTAACAGCCAAGGCTAACAATGGAGAATACACCTCCAAAACTGCAGTCCTACACATAGTGATTCACAAACATGGAGTTCAGAGCATTAATTTATTTTCATCCCAAAGCATCATGGATGTAATTCTATCATTTATCATATTTAATTATTTGTGAAAATAATTGTTCTGCTCTTTTGTAAGTATCATGTTCACAAAGAAAAATCTTGGCAGTTGAATAGTGTTAGTATTGCCCCATCATTTTCAAAAATAGTCTGTTTTAAGACATGGTAGGAGGCGGTTACTCATTAGACTTGGAAAGGGGGCAGCACATTTACAGTCCACCCCAGGTGACACCAATGCTAGTTACACCACTGCCCTTAGCCATTTCCTAAATATTGTAGATATGACCTTTTTGACAACCTGGATACACAGTATCTTCTGGTCTAGTTCAACATCTGCCAACATTTTTTGGAAGTTTCAACTAAACATCCTTAACCAAAAATGATATTGCAGTTATGTCTTTTCAACATCATGGATACACACACTGACTTTTGATTTAATTCAACATTCCCTTACAGTATCAACTTAATAGTCCTAGCTGTTCCTGAGATACTGCAAAATGCCCTTTTGACAAACTGGATGCAGATAGTCTTTTGATTTAGCTCAAAATCCTCCCCCAACATACCCTGGTTTCAGCTTAATACCCTTGCCCATTCCTGAAACATTGCATATACAACATAGATCCAAATAGTGCCAGTTGATTTATTTCAATATTTTTCACAAAATCCTCAGAAAGTTTAATCTTAATATTTTTAACTATTACTGAGATATTGCAAGTATGCCCATTTGACCACCCAGATGCATTTGGTGTATTCTGATTTAGTTCAACACCCCCCTCAACATGCCCTGAAAGGGTCAACCTAGTACCATTAGCTGTTCTAGAGATATTACAAGATATACCCTTTTGATAACCTCTTTGTAATAGTGTCTTTTGATTTAGTTCTATATCCTCCTCAACATACCCTGAAAGTTTCAAATGCTCTTAGCTGTTCCTGAGAACAGGAACACATACTCTTTTGACAAACTGGATGCAAATAGTGTCTTTCGATTTAATTCAACATTTCTTATCTTATACCTAATGCAATGTATTGCATAGTTAAGTAGCTGCACTAATACCATCCCTGAATCAGCTAAAAATGGCAATTTTTTCTCACTAGACACTTTTTTTTATTTTTGGCTACTATAGGCCATGGTTTGTCATTTACTAGGTTCCAGCTGTTGCTGCAATCCATTCATCACCAATAGACATGGCTAATGTATTGAATGCCCAATTTGCATCCTTGTTCACCAAATATCCTAATGCATCTGTCTCTACAGCAGTATTATACCCTACACCTAATACAATCCCAAGCTTGTCAGTCACCATGCAAATGGTTTTTGTTATTTTTGGTGGACTTGACATTAATGAGCCTAAAGGACCAGATGGAATGCACCCAAGGCTCCTTATGGACTGTTGAAACTGCCTTAGTTCTCCTCTGTGTAATTTTTTCCAGCTATCTCTATAAAATGGTGAACTACCTTCTGATTGGAAAACATCATACATCATATATAGCAACAAAGACCATGCTGCCTTTCCATCATAAGAACAAATAACAAGTAGAACAATAGGGAATTTTTCTGTAAGACACTGGAACTCCAAACCCTATGTCCAAGGACAGAACCTAAAATTACTGCCCCATCAGCATTGCTTCAGAAGTTGTAAAAGTACTTTAAATGTTTGGAAAAAGAAAATAGCATTAATTCATCACTTATAGGCCAACAATTTTCTCATACCTCCTCAACCTGACAGATCAGTTTTCCAGCAAATATGATCTTTCCAGAGTTATCAAAAGCTTTTGATAAGGTTTTCCACAAGTTCCTTATTGCAAAACTTAAAGTTACAGCTATAAATGTTTCTATTACATGATAGGTAAAAGATTGTTTATCAGATACAACCCAAGTTGTCCCAGTTTTTAATTCTGATGGCACTCCTCACTTTTCTTCTTCTACAGCAGTCCTTTGTGATTTTCCTTAGGGTACTATTCTTGGACCAAGCCTCTTCAACTTCAACATAAATGATGGACAAAATCTTTAATTAAACTTCCTTACTCTCTGTGCAGATGATTCAAAACCAGTTGGTAGAGCTGCCATAGGTTCTGAATTCAGACAAACAATCAATTCAAAATGACCTTAACAGTCTTGGTAGTTGGGTTGATACATGGCTCCTTGCCTTCAATGTTGGCAAATATCAGGTAATCCACTTTGGCACAATAATCAACACCAACAATATTACTTCAAAAACAACCCCCTTTCTTCAGTTTCAGTACCCATGACCAAGACTGTGTCATGATCTGCCTTTCTAACCCTTGGCATTATCAAAAGAACAATCTCAAATTAGAATCCTAGAGTGTTCATAAAATTCTATAAGGCATTCATATGATGGCAATGTAAGGTTGGAGTATCTTTAGCATCTCCTTTTTCATAAGGGAGTCTTGGGAAAGGTACAAAACAGAGCAACCAAAACAATCAGTAGATTGCAGCATATATCATATGAATCATGCCTGTACCATATCAAACTCCCCATGCTAGCTTATAGGAGAAAACAAGGGGATATGATCTTGACCCATAGAATTATATCTAAAAACATCATTCCTGCTCTACTCACACACCTCTTGACTAGAAGAAATTCAATTTTTTTTTAAACAGCATTGAGTACCAGAGAAAGAAATCACTTCTTTGGCCAGAGAATTGCCAGCCTAAAGAGTGTGCCAGAGAGTTGGCCAATCAACTCTCTGAACACACTGTATCTGCTGATTCAATAAACTTTTTTAAGTGCTACATAGACCAAAAAATTCACTACACCAGGAGTTTCTGTACAACTGGGAGGTAGTTGAATACTCAGCCAGGATTAATAAGCTACCAAAAAAAATATGCAGAAGTCATCACAGATCATAACAATGATGAAAATCCTTATTCCCACTTCAAGCTGCAATTTCAAGTAATTTCCAGAGAATTTTACCTTAATAGCCTTAACCTTTTTAACACCAAAGACCCAATATGCCATCTTCTCAATAACAAAATCTATAGCCTATACAAACAAAGGGTAAATAGCATAATTTACAGCCCTTGCCCCAGATGCTGTTGCAGTAATGTCATCCCTGGGGGCATAGTTATTGTACCTTTTGACTATTGTGAACAAACTGGCTAGCTTAAGGTTCTGATCTTATGTCTTTGGAGGTTGAGAGGGCAGGGGAATGGGGCCAGTTGCCCACCAATCACTCTTGACTCTCAAAAAGGCATCAGAACTTTCAATTTCCAATCAAATGAGCCTTCTTTGGCCACTCCTTCTATACAAAGTGGTTTGGTCAAAAGAAAAACAAAATGATACATTGAAGTCATATTCTCTATATACCATCTGCCTATGACCAGTATTTCCTATACAGAGGAATTTAACAGCAAGGTTACCTAACCCTAAACAATAGGCTTATCCAAAGTCTTATGGTTTAGCCAAGGCAATGAGATATGAATGCAATAGCAATTGTTAGGTTATGCTGTTTTATTTAATTATTTATCACTGTCACCATCCAAAAAACCTGTGACTAATTCAATATTGCTTTGATAAAAGTACCAGATTCTTCCCCTGTAAATAGTTAGCTTCTCAAAACTCAAGTGGTTTTCAGGAAGATCTTATCAAAAATACCACATTCTTTATTAATGAAAACTCATTGAAGATTTGTGGATTTCATCTTTTTACTAACCTGAAACAGACATACCATGCTGCAGAAGGGGAGTTGGAGTATTTGTTAGAGAAGGTATCCAGGTCAATATAATCAATCTTCCTTCTTTTAATGTACCTTGGATTGAATCTGTATTGTTTTATATTGAGCTTCTAGATCAAAATATCTGTATTGGATGCATCTATAGAAGTCAAAGGAAATCTTCTTTCTGTATTCTCTGAACAAAGAGATCTTTGTGTCATTATTGATGAAATAATGAATTCAGCACCTATGCCAAGACTATGTCATCATCTGCCTTTCAATCCCTTGTCATCATCAAAAGGACAATCTCAAACAAGCATCCTAGATTGTTCATGTAATTGAGTGAGGCCCTGGTTTAACCACAGCTTGAGGCTGGAATGTCTTTGGCATTGCCTGTTTTTTGAAAAGACAAAGAACTCCAGGAAAAACTATAGCACAGAGTAACTAAGACAATCAGTGGTATGCATCAAATGTCTTATGAAGAATGTCTGTGCCATCCCTACATTTGCATATAGATCAACTCCAATATTTAAGTGCAAAATTGACAAAGAGTGGCTATATCAAGAGATTCTGTTCAACTGGGAAACAGCTGAACCCTTAACAAGGAAGTATTAAGCAGCCAGACAAGACAATTATATTTAAAAATTTCATCACAGTGGAAAACAATCCTTGACTTGCTCCAAGCTGTGATTTAAGGTAATTAGTATTTTATTTTTACTTACTTATTTATCTGGAATCAATAAAACATGACTGCTATTTTAATTTAGCCTTTGCAAATCTAAAGGTATGCTTTATCAAAGAGAAAGAAAATTAAATTTTTTTTCATAACAGTGGGTAACCCTTATACCTTCAAAGTCTGGAAATTATCTCTATATGTGAGTGAATGTGTAATTTGAGAAAATTTTATTTGAAATAATTTTGAAAAGTGGATGAGAGTAGGGACTCATTTGGATTATTTGTGATCATTTTAATTTAGCCTTCTAATTTAGCCTAGCTAATATTAAAGTGAAAATGTCATATCCTTCCTTATTTTATGCTCTTTCATAATTCAATAATTGCTTCTGGGGCTATTTGCATCTTGAGCAGGGGCCCCATTATTTCATTTTTGTTACCACACATAGAAGTTATCAACACTAGGGTAAAAAAACCAGTATCAAATTGAGCAAAATTATGTAAAATTAAAATCCTTACACCTTGTTACCAAAGAGGAATTGAAAAAATTGTATATAGTAATGAATAGCTAAAAATCTAAGCTATGCATCAATGTGATTATTATTAAAATTATTTAAGATCAAACAATTGAAATTATTAGTTTATTGACTTTACTACAAGAACCTCTTTTTGGAAATACCAATTATCCTATTTTGATGTATATATTCTTTCAGTGTTTTAGTTTTATCCATATATTAACAGAAAGTTAATTTTCTTCTGATTTTAAAAATTTAACTTTTACTGCTTGATATTTATCCTATAAATCACAAATATTAAATATAGTTTTTCTTTTCAATTGCTAGGCAAAACAGAAACCATATTTTTAATTTATGCTGACAAATTATTGGTGGAAATTTCACAAAGAAGGTGGGGCTCTTGAAACTATCTTCACATTGCATCATCCTGTAATGAAATAGGGGTGGACCAAAATCCCATTGCTATTTTCCCAAAATGCCAAAGAAAAGTGGTCTTTCCCAAAAAGAGGTCTTTTACCCTAGTTAAGTTATTGAAAAGTGGTTAAAAACATATCACTAGTTTATAAATAAGTTGTTCAAAGGTAATATATTCCAAAAACATTTATTTATAACAATTCAAACCTTATTTATTAAGCAACTCAGATATAAACCATTTTCCTAACATTTAAAGTTTTGCAAATGCTATTGGCAAAAATAGTAGTTAATTTTGCAATTCAAAGCTTTGACATCAACAATTCAGGATATATATTTGCACATTAGGGGGGGGGGGATGGGAAAATTTCATGGTAAATTTGCAGTGGGCCTTATAATGTAGCAAGGGTGTAAGTGAACATAGGCTATCATTTGATGCTTTTGTATGATCTTTCATTATTTATATAAACTACCTTTGGTGCCCTTTAAAGGGCTGAAGATGCAAATAGCCTCAAAAGCAATTATTGAATTATGACAGAGCATAAGAAAGGCATCCAGTACTGAAGGCATCAAATGACATTTTCACTTTCATCTTATCAAAATTATAAGGCCTGCTGAAAATTTACCAATTTCGTTGTTTTCTTTTAGTTTTTCCATATTCCTTAGCCTATGTTTAAGAAAAGAAGGGGAGATAAAATTTAAAGTGAATGGCTTATTGTACTTGGAAAGAGAATAAGACGAGGTGTTGTGTGCTCACCCTGTCTATAGGAATCTTGTGTGGACTATATTTACCCCAAAATAATCAACGTACCGTAACAAGACATACAAACGGGAAAAATGCTAAGATGGCGAGCATAAAACATGATTTCATCCTGTCAACAAAATATGAATCTTCTAAGCTACATTATTGCCTACATAACCATACAGAAACTTTTCAAATTTTACCGAAGTATGAGGAAGGTTGTCCAAATGACGGTTGCCAACTTTTCGGTCCATGAAAATATCCTCTGAGTATCCAAATATAAGTCATTTTTAGTCAAAATATGTCCATATTTCATCTAAAATATATTCATTAATCATTATATGTCCGTCTTGAAATATCAGAAACAAGGGTTTATTTTCTTATCACTTGGGATATTGACCAAAAGACGCTTTGGAAACCTCTTTCAAAGCTACCAGTTAACATCAATATAATGAAAACAAAAAAGAATCATTTAGTACGATCACAAAACCCATAAAAGACGTGCAAACACTGACGAAATAACTTGTGGAAGCTTAAAGCTAATCATCTAACGAGAATTCCTCTGGTAAGGTATGGTCAGTAGACCTCAATGCAACGCCGATTTATTGGTGGCGCGCCGCCGATGGCAGACGTGCCGGCGTAGAGAAAAATTTCAGTGGCACGCCGGTGCGCCGCCAGTTCCATCGGGGCAGCGGCAGGCCGCCAATTTGTCTATTTTGCCCAGCGTTTTTTGTCTTGATTTGTTGATTTCGGTTCGGTTTGGCTGTTGGAGTTGCATAGCTAATTCTGTGGTTATAATCTGACGGCATCAGCACACCTTATTCAGCTTTTGACGAAGAAGGAGAATAACAAAACAAGGATTGATTTTGGTCGAACGTATAAAACCCCAAACAACAACAACAGTCAGGATATTTACAAACAAACCAACACTTTAAAATTTAAAACCGTTGTTGAAGCATTCAGCGAGTTAAATGAAGTGCTTGAAGCTGACGAACAGCTTCCAGTTGTGAGTGTAGCAGAGTGTAATGCCGAACGCTTTCTTGGAACTCCTAGAAGAGATAAATTGTTTCGATCTCTGAAACAGGAAGCTCATAATCGCTGGTCAGCCAGCTTCACCTTGTTGAAGAGCTTCTTGGAACTAAAGCAGCCTGTGACCACAATTTTGTGCTGCATTGGGAGACACAAGCTAGTACCAACTGAAGAAGAATTTGAGCTTGTTACTGCTCTCTACTCGTTTCTAGCAAGCTTTAAGAAAGCAGTGGATGTAGTGGGAGGAGACGAATACCCTACTCTTCATGCTGCACTGCTATATCAAGCTCATCTAAAACAAATTTTAGTAGCACCTGATAGTGAAGTTGAAGAACCGTGTGCTCTGACAACCCTGAAAAGTCTCCCACCAGACAGATTTGACAGTAGTTTTCCCAGAGATGATCTGATGGTAACTGCGGCCCTCCTAGACTTTCAGCTTTTCGAGCTGAAGGAGATTGATGAACATCTGGGTCCAAGAAGCAAGAAAGAGGTTGTGATCTTAACTGTAAAACATCCCCTATCTGTGGAAGAATTACAGCAGCCGCTAAGTCTACTAGCATCACAGCCGCCAAACAGTTCGTCTGGAATATCAGTGCCGAGCTCCCGTGACCCAGAAGTTCCTCTTGACAGCGATGATGATACTGCTACAGTTGTATCTTTTGGGGACCATGAAGCTTCAGACAAGTCAGCTGACCCAGTAGCAGTTTTTCCTGAGGTATTTTCTTTCACAATATTGGCTAGGGTGCTAAGTAACTTTGTAAAAGTGTATCGATATTGATTTATAGCCAGAAAATAGGAGTAAGAGCTTACAAAAAGAGTATGGCAAGGTCTCTTCAGGTAACATGAAAACCTTTTTATAGAGAACACTGTTTTTATGCTTACTTTAGACTAAGACTGCATAAGCTCCTTGCAGAAACGAGATGTTCCTTTGTTATTAATATAGCGCGTCAAAAAATTCCTCGCAGCATAAACAGTATAATGTCGCTCACAGCTGAAGTTTCGCACTGAAGCAAGTTTTTTATTTCAACTTATATAAATGTAAAAATGGTCAGTAAATATAATTTTTCTATTATCTCGTCTCATATTTTAATGTTAATGCGTCTTATATTTGAGTGTTTATGGTTTATCGCAATTTAAACAGGTCTTACGGATTTTTTTTTTTTTAATTATTTCTTCTTTTCTTCCGCTTTTAAATTGGAACACTGGGATGATGCGCTCTCTTTTATCCTTCCAAAAAGAAATTCATAGGTTTTCATTTGAGGACGGCTTATGTCTTTTTGTTCTTTTTTCCATTTAATACAAATTGAATTGCATACATATTATACATCCATATTCATTTCAGTAAAAAAAAAACTGTTCTCGGCAGCGCGCCAGTCGGGTGCCATGTCCATGTTCTATTGAAACACGTTTTCATCGGCCGGATTTGCCTCGTCTTAAAACAAATCAATAGAAGATTCAGCAGTCTAGGACTAGAACTAAGTAGGAGACGCATCAATATGCGGTGTTCCTCTTTACTTTTGGCGCGAAATTTAAACTTTGTCAGAAAAAAAAACACAATATCGGCTTTAACAGACTTAAAAGAGCATTTAGGAAATCAAAGCAAACATCCTGAAGAGACTTTTACGCCTGACGCAAGTCTTTGAATTTTTAATTTCCAAATTTTAGGTTTCCCCTCAAAAGTACATCCCGAAAACGAAAGATGAATAAGGCTCATTGCGCGTCAAACATAGGCTACTGAAAATAGGTTTCATTAAGTACAATGACAAGCATCCTGAAAACACGGAAACGGAGGGGTGCGAACGCTACCATTTATTGAAAATTGAGAGGTTAAAAAATCAGAAAAAAAGAATCTTGATACTACAGATTATTGAGTTTTGTTTTTATTTGAACAATACCTCGCTTGTGGTGTTTTGAATAGATTTGAAACTCCTTCCTGATAGAAAAAATCGGCGCCAACCGGCGGCGCCCCATTGGAGAAAAATCGGTGGCGTGCCAAAACTTTTCACAAACGTGCTGCCTCGCGCCACCATTTCCCCTTCGGCACAGCTGTTCGCTACCGAAAGGAAAACCAACGCGGCGTCAGGGACAAATGGTCAGCATGAGAGTCAGCATTTTTTCTTCCTTTGCTAGCTTTTTGCTAATCGGAGTATAGGAATTCTGGCAATTACCTCCAGTGTAAACACAGCTTATATGTTCACCAGTTTAGTAAAGGTGCCCTTGGAAGTATTTTATGAAGACCAATTTCATATGCCTTTAAAGAGTGCCTTAGGTAAAAGTAATATGACAGAAGATGATATATCACACGTAGAAACGCTACAGGGCACTTTAATATCAAAGATAGAGCAGCTTAAGAGCTTATTTGAAATTAAATCACCATATCTGGTGCCTTTTCAAATTAATAAACCATAATATGTATATGGGAATCTGTCAAATCAGCCTTTCAAAATTGAAATATGCCTATAGAACGATCACAAAAAAAAAAAAAAACTCGCAATGGTTGAAAATTATGCGTATGCGGATGAACAAAACGTGGACAATCAAATATCCTGAGTTCAATGGGGCAGAACTCCATGACAGTTGATACTGAATTCAATTTTAATACAATTTGAAGAAATTTCGGTCTAACACTCTGAAACGTCTACCATGAAGAGGCCAACATGAACAGCTAAACTTGGGCACTTTAAACGAGCATAAAAACGTTGATTGGATACTGTCAAATCATGAGTTTAAAATCATAGGAAGTGACAAAACACTAAGCACGGAAAGAGTTGTGTGTGGTAATATGCTACTTAACTTACGCTAATTAGGGCAATGTGCATTCAGCATTAACGTATTCATGAACATTCTACGTTCCAGTAGATAATTCGCTCTAACTGGAATAGAAATTTAATTTTCATTTAATTTATAGACACGTTCTAGGGGGAAATGTTAATTTAATGCACACACAGACAAAAAAGTGCATGATAGTACACACATTTTGTTTGTGGTATTAAATTTGGAGTTAATTTATTGTAAATTTTAATTTCCATCGGGAATAATTCAAGGTAAGATTAATGTTCTAATTTGGCAAAAAACTTAAATGGTTGGTACGTGATGCATAATGATCACAAATAATCCGAATGAGTCCCTACTCTCTTCCAGTCCTTCTAGGTAACTCGTTTTTACAGTTGGTGTATTAAATTCTGGAAGTTAGAGTTTTTCAAGCTTAGCAGCCTGACCATTTCAAATCAAAGGGCCAGACAAGAACAATGTGACAAAACTGTAGTTAGGCCTTTTTTTTGGTAAATTTTTACCAAATCATATTATTGACTTGCAAATAAAGTAAACATACCACTCGATGCCTTTTTTATGCTATTTCCAAATATAATACTGATTTTTGTTGGAAATGAATTTTACCCCCACCCCTATTTAGCCTATACCAGTTCAGGGTAAATATTTGCACATTAGGGGGTAAATTTTTACCAAATCATATTATTGACTTACAAATAAAGTGAATATACCACTCGATGCCTTTTTTATGCTCTTTCCAAATATAATACTCATTTTTGTTGGAAATTAATTTTAACCCCAGCCCTATAGGCCCTATATTCCAATTCAGTATATATATTTGCACATTAGGGGGGGGGTGTCGACAAATTTTATTTCTGATGTAAAGGGGATGTAAAAACTTAAATGGTTGGTACGTGATGCATAATGATCACAAATAATCCAAATGAGTCCCTACTCTCTTCCAGTCCTTCTAGGTAACTTGTTTTTACAGTTGGTAGCCTATATTAAATTCTGGAAGTTAGAGTTTTTCAAGCTTAGCAGCCTGACCATTTCAAATCAAAGGGCCAGACAAGAACAATGTGACAAAACTCTAGTTAGGCCTATTTTTTTTGGTAAATTTTTACCAAATCATATTATTGACTTGCGAATAAAGTAAACATACCTCTTGATGCCTTTTTTATGCTATTTCCAAATATAATACTGATTTTTGTTGGAAATGAATTTTACCCCCACCCCTATTTATACCAGTTCAGGGTAAATATTTGCACATTAGGGGGTAAATTTTTACCATTATTGACTTACAAATAAAGTGAATATACCACTTGATGCCTTTTTTATGCTCTTTCCAAATATAATACTCATTTTTGCTGGAAATGAATTTTAACCCCAGCCCTATAGGCCCTATATACCAATTCATTATATATATTTGCACATTAGGGGGGGTGTTGAAAATTTTTATTTCTGATGTAAAAGGGAGGTAATTTTAAAATTTAACCCCAACCTTCTAATGTGTAAATATATACCCTGAATTGGTATATATGGGGGGTGGGGGCCAAAATTCATTTCTGACAAAAATGATTATTATATTTGTAAAGAGCATAAAAAAGGCATCAAGTGGTATATTCATTTTATTTGTAAGTCAATAATATGATTTGGTAAAAATTTACCCCCTACTGTGCAAAAATTTACCTTTCTTTTCAATACAGGACACAGTAGCATAGGAAGGGGGGAGGGTAAATATTTACCAAATCATATTATTGAGTTACAACTAAAGTGAATACAACTAAAGGCTCCACCCTTATATATACCAATTCAGGGTGTATATTTGAACATTAGGGGGTGTGGGTAATTTTATTTCAGATTTAAATAAGAGGTAAGTTTAGACTCCCCCCCCTAATTTGCGAATATATACTCAGAATCGGTACATAGGCTAGGGGTGGGGGCTAAAATACATTTTCGAAAGAAATTATTTTTACAATTGTAAAGAGCATAAAAAAGGCATTGAGTGGTAAATTCAATTTATTTGCAAGTCAATAATATGATTTGGTAAATATTTACCAGGAGGGGGGGGGGGGGTGGACCAACCAGAAAATTTTTACCAAATCATATCCTTAACTTACAAATAAAGTGAATATACCACTTGATGCCTTTTTTGTGCACTTTCCAAATATAATAATCATTTTTGTCAGAAATAAATTTTACCCCCTCCCCTATATATACCAATTTGGGGTATATATTTGCACATTAAGGGGGGGGCAAATTTTATTTCTGATGTAAATGGGAGGTAAGTTTAAACTTTACCCCCCCCCCCTTAATGTGCAAATATATACCCTGAATTGGTATACAGGGGTGGGGGTAAAATTCATTTCCAACAAAAATGATTATTACATTTGGAAAGAGCAAAAAAAAGGAATTGAATGGTATAGGCTATTCACTCTGTTCATAAGTCAATAATATGATTTGGTAGAAATTTACCAACCAACCAGGGTGTCAGCCCTGGAGGAGTGGAAAAAATTGGTATAAAAGGACAAATGATTGATTAGGGCCTGCCATGCTAAAAGTGCAATAGTAAAGTAGCAATGCTAATTGGCCATTTTCAAATTTATTGGCAAATTTTGTTTGAAAATACCATTTTTATATATAAAAATAATTTTTATATATAAAATTTTTTATTTTCATTCTTTTTATGTTTGTTGAATAGTGTCCCTGAAGAAGTCAACCACCCCGAAAAATGCCTGCAAATTGTTGAAATAAGTTTCAAAAAGTGCCTCATCAAAATGAGGAGTTTAAAGGCCTTTTTGAATGATAATAGAGATAGTCTTGTGGAAAAGGCAGTGGAATTTGCAAAAGCTATTTTTGATGAGATGGACATTCTCCTAGCCAAACAAAGAAATATTAGAAGAAAGTAACTGATGCCCAGAGAAAAAGCTGCAGACAAGCCTCTAACTTTGGAAGAAGAACTAAAAATATCAATATTAGTGTGCATTGACACATTTCAACAAGAAATCAACATGCATGGCCAAGGCATGGAAGGAATATCACTTCTGTTTGCTATCTTGGAGACCAGGAGCTTGCTAAAGAGTTCAGAAACTTAAGTGCTAAAATTAGTGGCCTGTTTAGTTGAGAATTACGAAGAGATATCTTCAGAAGATATGTTAAATGAAATCCCATGTCTGAGGAGGTTTTTACAAGTGGCAAACATTCCTGAAGAAGCGGCTGAGACTACTGCAGTTTATAGTTGAATATGAGCTTCCAGACCCTATTCCTAATCTTAACTTTAGCATTAAGATTATACCTGACATTATGTGTCTCTGTTTCTTCTTGCAAGAGGAGTTTTTCTAAACTCAATCTTATTAAAAGTTATTTCAGATCTACTATGAGCCAAACTCAACTATTGAGCTTAGCCATGCTATGCATTGAAAACAGTATACCAAAAAAAGATAGAATTTGATGAGGGTATTTCTAACTTTGCAGAAAACAAAGTTAGAAAGAAGAGGTTCTGAATGAAAACATGGGTTTTTGAATACAGTACATTTTGTTAAATTTGTCCAGATAAACACATATATATGTATATAATGTATAGTACAAAAAAAACATGGATAGGCCTATAGTAAAATACAAAAGCTAGAGCTATTCTTATGTTTCCTCTTAAAAAACTTTCATAATAAAAGCCCCTGCCCATTTTAGACTTACTTAATATAAGCCACGAATTAAAATAGTGTTGTTTCATATTGTTATAATAATGGTAAAATGTATAAAATGCTATATTTTGCTTAAATATATTTAAGTTAAATGCTCTAAAATGTTTACAAACCAATGTTCTTCTGCACGCAATTTACCTTTCTTGTCACTCCTTAATTCAAACACTTCAATTAGCTTTTTTAAATTGTATTTTTCTACGATAAACATGGCTAATGGCTCAACAATGTTTAATTGTTTGTTGGGGGGGGGACAAGTTGAAATTCTTCCCAGGTGTCACAAGACCTTGCTACACTACTGACAGGACAAAAATGAAATAGACTAATGGGTATAATTCTATCCTAGGGACTCCTTGCTGTTTTGAAAAATAGTTGATTTAGGTGAACAAAACTCCAAGGAATACATCCAGAGCCTTAATAGTCTCCTGGGAAGGAATTCCAAGCACCTACCTCCACTGCTGCTTCTTCCAAAGGGCAGTGACCTTTGATGATCTGTAACAACCTTCACAATCCTAGCCTAGGATTGTAGGTATAAGCCTAGAATTCAGGCTATTGAGAAGGAAACAATTCTTAACTCATAATATAGGCCAACAGAAAAATTGTAGGGTAAGATACCCAGTAGTAGGCCATCTAATCCACTCTTTACTCTCTAAATCATTGTGAAGTCTTTATCATACCATATAGAAACTGGATTGTTTCACCACTGGATGTGTCAAAATATTTTAGCAAACTGCCTATATGATTAGCTTTAATACTTTAACAATACATTACACTTGTAATTCCAAATATACTGATATACAGCAGTGAAGCCTAATCTTGGCCATACGTTTTAAGCTTGAACTTAATCTTAGAAAATGTTATCTCTAATTTGGCACAGGATCTTAAAGTTAGAGCAACCTATCCTAATGACAGACACAGTCAACCTTGGACAGACTTGATCTAAGACAAGAGCTGTGAAACAGAATAAATATATTTAAATAGACTACTTTGTAGAGTTTACTTTTATCAAAATTCAATTTTTGAAAGAATAGATGTTTTCTAAGATTAAAGTCAGCCAATCCCAACTGGCCTAGTACAACTCCATACACACAAAGTCCAAGATTGGGAACCTGATGTCTATGTATAGGAAAGATTAGAACATCTGGCCAAGATTAGGCACTGGCCAAGTATTGGGGATCTTACCCTAGTTAATGCTTTTTGAAGATACTTCCACTATACTTTAGCCCCTCACTGTGCAAATATATTGCCTAAATTACATTTTTCCTATACATTTTGGTGTGTATCACTGTTGTTTTTACCCATGTACCCATAAATTGAATCAATACTGATGAAATCAAGAAAGATGAAAACACTTTAGAAATATATAATTTTGGCTGTATATTTGCACCTTAAGGCAAGAGGGTTGAGGGTAAGGTGTTGTAGAAGCACTTTAAAAATATGTTAAATACAATTTGTTTGTATTTTATGAAGTAAGAATTGTTTTCTTAACATGTTTTCTCTTCAAAAGCCCTAAATCTAGACTTCAATCAATCTTTGTAGTGTGAAAGTGAAATCTTGCAAAATATATGTTATGTTAAAATGAGGCAAAAGAAAAGTGTTTTGAGCCTCATACCTTTGTTCAACCTTGATGTGTAAATCTTTAAAGATATGTAAATTCAATCTTTAAAAGTATGTAAATCTATTTCGAAAGTCTAGAGAAAAATCCTTGATATGCTTTAAAATTCGATTGAAATAACAGAAATTGTATTTTTGGAAACTGAAGAGATAGAAAAAGAGGCTGAAAACTTGAAATTAAGCTTAAATGTTTTCTGTCAGAATTCAGATAGATCACTTGGCAAGACCTTCCCAGGGTATAGTCTTGGCCCTGGTTTCATGTTTAAAAGCCCCACTTTCCTAACTCAACTGCTTTTCAAGATAGCAAGAAGCCCCCAAGGTAGAATTATACCAAGTAATGGAATATACCATTTAATTTTCTTTCTAAACATATTGATCACTGTCATCATCAGTGTAGGCCAGGCCTACCCCATTATTAAAGCCAATTATATCCCTAGTTTGGCAAAAAGTCAAACTTTAGTATAAAGAGCGATGCATCAAAGAGGGGACAGCCCCCCTCATATACAAATAATTTTTGTTTGTTTTAAGTTTTAATATTGCTCCTTACTTTTCAGTTAAAAAAAACTTATCTTTTTTTTTAATTTGAATTTATAATCTTTTTTCAAATAATGCTGAATATTCAATTCCCCCTCCCACGGAAATTTCCTGTAAGGAAAGTTCTTGCTGAAAATTTTGCCCAGGCTATTCTCCCAGAACAACTCCATATGTAAAATTGAATTGCCAAAAAGGATAAATAAAAAGAATTTTGTGTGCAAAGTCTGGCCAATTCCCTCCATGTAAAATTTCCCCTGGAAAGTTCACTATGATCAACAAAATGGAAATCTCAAAATTTGGATCAGATGACTTTTAGGAAAAAAGGGCTGTGGAAGGGGGGACTAGTTGATCTCCCATATTTTATTCACTTAAAAAGGGCACAAAACTTTTAATTCCCGTTCAAATGAGCTCTCTACCAACCTTCTAGGATCATCATCCAATACAATCACCCATGGGGAGAACAAAAACAGAAAAAAAACAAGTAAACATGCATCTAGGATCTCTTCTCTGGCAAAAATTACAAAATTCCACGTTTTTGAAGATGGGACCTCAAAACATCTACAGTAGGGTTCTCTGATATGTAGAATCTGATTGCGGAATTTTCATTAAGATTCCTTAACTTTTTGACTGTTTCCCTCTTTCTTCAAAAACCAGGCAAATTTTCTCTGACTTTTAGCTTTTGATGGACAACATTAAACTTAATGAGTTTTGCATATTTGCAATCATACGCAGCGCGCTAGCGCTGCCTAAGTAAAGAACGATGTGGGCACAATGTGTTTTTTGGTTCTCCATACCCGGCACTTTGTATCAAAGGAGTTGTCATAGAAACTTCGAAATGGGCTCATTCGATTGGAAATTGGAGTGGCTAGTGCCCTTTTTATTAGTTGAAAGTAATTGGAGGGCAAGTAGCCCCCCCACATCCAGTAGTCCCCCAAATACATACAATAAAAATTGTGAGATCGTTATTTTCATTATCGTACTTGGCTATTAGATGGAAAATATGTTTTTGAGGAGGACACTCCCCACAACCCTCCGGGTATGGGTTTTAACTTATGCCCTAGGGGCATGTAAGGTTTATGTAGGCTTAGTTGCAGAAACTTCTAAAAAGGCTCACTAGATTGGAAATTCAAATGGTTAGTATGCTTTTTAATAGTCGAAAGTGATTGTAGGGCACCTAGCCCCCCCCCACGCCCCCCATTCCCCAAAACACATCCAATAAAAATTTTGAGATAGCCATTTTGTTCAGCATGGTTGATTTCCAGATAGAAAATATGTTTTTGAGGAGGACACTCCCCCACATCCCTCAGGGCAAGGGTTTTAAGTTATTCCCTCGAGGATATAAGGTTTTTAAAGAAGGCGTGTCATAGAAACTTCAATAAAAGCTCATTCGACTGGAATTTCAAAGGGCTAGTGCCCTTTTTAATAGTTAAAAGGGATTGGAGGGCAACTAGCCCCCCTCCCAAACCCATCATTCCCCCAAACACATCCAATAAAAATTTTGAGATATCCATTTTGTTCAGCGCAATTGATTTCCAGATAGAAAATATATTTTTGAGGAGGACACTACCCCGCAGCCCTCAAGGCCAGGATAATAAATTATACCCTGGGGGAATATAAGGTTTTTGTTGAAATCTTTGTCTTAGCAACTTGAATAAGCGCTAATCTGATTTGTAATTAAAGGGGCTAGTGCCCTTTTCAATAGTCGAAAGTGATTTGAGGGCAACTAACCCCCTCTCACGCCCACCTTTCTCCAAAACGCATTCAATCAAAATTTTTAGATAGCCATTTTATTCAACTTAGCTGAAAGTTTTTGAAATTAGGTCCTTGAGGATGACAATCCTTCCCCCCACAGCCCTCAGGGCAAGGGTTGTAAATTATGCCCTGGGCGCACATGAAGATTTCATTCAAAGTTTTGTTGTAGAAACTTCAAAAGGGCTCATTCGATTGGAAATTCAAAGGGCTAGTACCCTTTTTAATAGTCGAAAGTGATTGGAGGACAACTAGCCCCCCACGCCCATCATTCCCCCAAACACATCCCATCAAAATGTTGAAATAGCCCTTTTATTCAGCGTATTAGATTTCCAGATAGAAAATATGTTTTTGAGGAGGACACTCCCCCACAACCCTCAGGACAAGGGTTTTAAGTTATGCCCTGGGGGCATATAAGGATAGAAGGCGTTGTCGTATAAACTTCGAAAAGGGCTCATTCGATTGGAAATTGGAGTGGCTAGTACCCTTTTTAATAGTCGAAAGTGATTGGAGGGCAACTAGCCCCCCCCCCCACGCCCATCATTCCCCAAACACATCCAATCAAAATTTTGAGATAGCAATTTTGTTCAGCTTAATTGTTTTCCAGATAGAAATTTTGTTTTTGAGGAGGACACTCCCTCACAACCCTCAAGACAAGGGTTTTAAGTTATGCCCTGGGAGCATATAAGGTTTTTATAGATGGCGTTGTCGTAGAGAATTCGCAAAACGCTGCTTTGACTGGAAATTCGACGGTATAGTACCTTTTTTAATTGTCGAAAGTCTTTGGAGGGCCACTAGCCCCCCCCCACACCCATCCGTCCTCCAAATATAGCCCCTATAAAATGGTAGAGAGCAATTTTTTTTCTGCGTAGTAGATTTCCTTAGAGAAAATATGCTTTTGAGGTGGACACTCTCCCACAGCCCTCAAGGCAAGGGTTTTAAGTTATGCCCTGGGGGCATATAAGTTTTTTATAGAAGGCGTTGTCGTAGAAACTTCAAAACAGGCTCTGTCGATTGGAAATTCAAAGGGGCAGTACCCTTTTTAATAGTCGAAAGTGATTGGAGGGTAACTAGCCCCTCCACGCCCATCATTCCCCGAACACATCCAATCAAAATTTTTAGATAACCATTTTGTTCAGCGTAGTTGATTTCCAGATAGAAAATATGCTTTTGAGAAGGACACTCCTCCACAACTATCAGGGCAAGGGTTTTTAGTTATGCCCTGGGGGCATATAAGGTTTTTATAGATGGCGTTGTTGTAGAAACTTCAAAACAGGCTCATTTGATTGGAAATTGAAAGGGCTAGTAACCTTTTTAATATTGGAAAGTGATTGGAGGGCAACTAGCCCCCCCCTATCACGCCCATCATTTCCCCAAACACATCCAATCAAAATTTTTAGGTAGCTATTTTGTTCAGCGTAGTTGATTTCCAGATAGAAAATATGTCTTTGAGGAGGACACTCCTCCAGAGCCCTCAGGGCAAGGGTTTTAAGTTATGACTTGGGGTTATATAAGGTTTATAAAGAAGGTGTTGTCTTAGAAACTTCAATAAAAGCTCATTCGACTGGAAATTCAAAGGGCTAGTGCCCTTTTTTATAGTCGAAAGTGATTGGAGGGTATTTAGCTTCTCCCACACCCATCATTCCCCCAAACACATCCAATAAAAATTTTGAGATAGCCATTTTGTTCAGGGTAGTTGTTTTCCAGATAGAAAAAATATTGAAATGTTTAACACTTAACTAAATTAAACTAAATTAAACACTTCTATTTGTGTTCAGATTTTTAAGAGGGTGTATGTTGTTAAAAATTGCTGAAAATTTTTCTCCAGCATAAAAATAGCAGCCCAAACTACAAATCTTTAAAAAAACAAAAAGATTTAAAGTATTATTTTCTTTTTCTCTGAAAAGACTATTTCAATATAAAATGAACAGAAATGAATTAAAAAAACTTTTCCCACAAAATAAGTTTTTCAAAGAAAAGTAAAGAGCTCCATTAAACAAAAATGTGCACAAATAAAATCAAATAATCTACCAAGCGTGAAATTAACACAGATCATCATCAATAAATAAAGGAAACCCAAAACAAACAGAAATTACAATAAATAACCGAGTCAAACTCAAAACGAGAAGAAATTAACATAAGTTGGGCTCAAAACCCCTATGCCTTCCCAAGGCCAGAACATAATTTGCACTTTACTGAAAAATACAAATGAATGTGCATTGTCAGTTTAATATACATATACTTATATTTAGTAATCAAAATGTTAATATTATTTGATTTATTAAAGTTATAAAAGTAAAAGTGAAAATTTTTTCAGTAAAGTGCAAAAGAATGAAGAAAATTTGCAAAAAGAATGCAAAAGAATGAAGAATCAAAAGAATGAAGAAAAGAAGGGACTATAGAAAATCTACCAATATTCCAAAATATGTGTAGAATATAGGGTATAGAATCAAGCAGTTTGTTGCAATTCAGGCAATTACAATTCAGGTCATGGAAATCGAAACTCTAAAAACAAGAATTTTTGTAACAATTAATGCCCCATAAGAATCTTTTCTATGCTGATTCCAAATATATATGGCTCATTAAGTTTAATATTGCATATCAAACACCAAAAATTTGAGAAAATTCACCTGATTTTCAAAAGTGAGGAAAATCCACCCAAAAGGGAAGTGTAATTGTAATGAAAATTACTTTGTTAGACTCAACATATTAGTGAACCCTAGTGTGGAAGTTTCAAACTCCTATCAGATACAACGCTATAGCATTGCCTATAGTAAAGGCCATAAGGCTCCAGTGTTTTATTACTTTTCCCCCTTAGGAACTTCATATGGAAGGGGTGGTCGTATAAACTTCGGAAGGGGCTGATTCGATTGGAAATCGGAAGTTCTAGTGTCCTTTTTAAGATCAAAAATGATTAGAGGGCAACTAGCCCCCCCCCCAAGCTCTTTTTCCCCCCAAATGAATCCAAAATAACTATGCATAAAAAAAGCATAAAAAATACATGCATAAAAAATGCATAAAACAATGCATAAAAAATAACTACAAACACGATTTTGGGTATCGCCTCACTGCAGAAGTCTAAAACCTACTGCATCATTGGCGCCTTACTGAAAACTATATGAGTCTTGAACAGTGTTTGAAAGTGTAAATAACATCTAATGTAATATTACATACACAATGGTATAAGTTGTTGATAGATCCATCCGGGCAAGCTGCTTTTTCCACTGTAATTTTTATTTTCGTTTTCAATACTCTAAGAACAATAACGGAATAAAATTGCAATATAAGACTAATTACTTTTTAGTGAAGTGCTACTGACAAAAATGACCTGAGGTTTTTGTAGCTAAATAAGGGTGGAATATTTAAATTGTGTTGTTAGCACAATTCTAGTTGTCGAGATCAATCTTGGGAAGAACTAATAAATTAAACTGAATATTTTATGTATAATGATATTAATTGCTGAAAGCTCATCAGTTCAAAATTTTACTATAATTTTACTTTTTGTCTTCAATATTAAGTACAAAAGAAAACATTTGTAATATAATTCGTTTTCAGTAAAGCGCCAATGACGCAGTAGGTTTTAGGCTTCTGCTGTGAGGCGATACCCAAACTCTTGTTTGTGGTTATTTTTATTTGATTCAAACTTGATTTGCATATTCAATTTAAGTTTCACTTGTTTTAAGATTTATTCATTCATTTACATTAATATATATTGTATGTTTGTTCGCATTGATTGTTTATTTAATTTCTGTTCGTTTTAAGTTTCATCTAAACTTTAATATCAAGCTATTATTTTTCGCTTTAAGCTTGATTTTCATATCCAATCTAAGCATTACTTGTTTTCATATCTGAACATTCGTTCAAATTATTACTTGCTGTATGTTTTTTGCAATGATTGTTTATTTAACTTGTGTTCGTTTTGGGTTTTATTTATTCTTTAACAGTAATTTCTGTTAATGATGGGCTTGAATTTTAAAATGTGTTTGTATCTCCTGAGCCTAAGTTTAAAATGGCCTTTACTTTTCTTTGAAAAACTTATTTTTCGGAAAGTTTTTTAGTTAATTTTGTTCGTTTTTGATTGCAAAAAGTTTCAAGTTTTTATGGAATGGGGGGGGGGGGTTCCTTACTGTCTGATTATTCTTGGTTTTAAAAAACGGATCTAGAACTTTCAATGAAATCGAATGAGGCTTTTTTCAAAGTCTATACGATTACCTCTTTGATAAGAACCTTATATACGAACAATAGACAGCTTGCCTAACTTGTTAACAGTAATTGACAACAATGAATGGATTGAGAAAATATCAGGTTTAATTAGCACGATCTTGCGATAATTAAGTAAATTACGTTATTTTAGACTATGTTAGGGGGAGGCGCCCCCTCGCCCCTCCCCTGGATCCGCCACTGCCTTACACTTTCTGTTTCTTTCCTTGTTAGGGAGTAGAGCAGATGCCTAATAGGTATGTGTTAATACCAAATCATTGTAACTCATTTGGCCTTCAGGTATAAACAGAACTAGTTCAAAGGAAGGGGTGGGGAAAAAGGGCGTGGGGGGGTTATTTGCCCTTCGATCAATTTTGACTCTTAAGAGCTGGACTAGAACTTCCAATTTCAAGTCAAATGAGCCCTCTCTGAAGTTTATACGATAATCCCTTCCTGCCCCCGGGCCCTGGGGGGTGTTGTCAAGGGTGGAGATTTGTTACCTAACCTTTCAGCTATTTTTAATAATATAGTATTTTTAATCCTTGCATGGTAAATTGCTATGAGGGGAAAGCAATAAAAAGTATCAAAGCTATATAAGATTCACTAATTTGTGTTTGTATCGTTTATATTTATGTTTGTAAGATAGTTAATTTTAGTTTGTGTTCGTTCAGGGTTTTGTTTATTCTTTAACAATAATTTCTGGTATTTTTGAGTTTTAACAATAAAAGGAATTAATTTCTACTGGTCCCGAATTCAATATGGCTCTTTACTTTTTTTAGAAAACTTATTTTTATTTAAGGTTTTTTTTAATTAATAATAATAAAACATCGACGCCTTATGGCCTTTACTATAGACAGCTTAATTACATGCCTCTGTAAAATCAAACGTGATTTTTTCCCGCAATAATGAATGGATCGAAATAATAGCTTCTAAAAACAGAAGTTGGGTTATTCCATTTATCTATACAGAACGATCAATGTCATGCTAATTAAACCGCTTTCTGGATTTTTTGTGCCACAATAATTTATCACTTATTGTAAAGTATGTGTTTTAACATTATTTTAACTATGGCTGTAATTTTCATGAATTTATAATAGATTTTCTATGTGTTCTTCCCATACAAAACTTTACCTTATTAAAGTATTTGGAGTGGGGGCAGAGTAGCTGGCATAAAGAAGAAAACTTTAGCGTACAGTAGGAGAGGGGGAGGGTGAGGTTGGAGACTCATCCAATACGGGGCGGAACTTCACTTATCTCCTCCGTTCCTGATTTAGGAGATTAGAGAGACTCTTTGGGCTGTAGAATGTTGGACCGTTTGAGTTGAGGAAGACGCTAAAATACTCAAGAATACTTTATATTTTTAGTTATTGCAGGATTGCTTTAATAGATTGTGGAATGGTGAGCCCCCTGGCCCATGATTTGGGTGAGCCTTATTGAACCTTACTCATAATATGTAATTTTGATTAATTGTCCCGTGTTATGTGCATATATTATTCTATACATGTTATTTTGAGTTATACTTTTATCGCATTGCGTTCATTTTTAAGCCTTGAGATAAAAACTGAAACCTTAGCGTAAACAGTGGTGGGGGGAAGTCTCCCCCCTCATATTCATAACTGAGCAGCCACAGAGAAAGTAATACAAATGAAAATAATCTGTCTTCTGAAAATGTCTTTTTTCAAAAGACACGAAAATAATCGTCTAAAGGAACCCGAAGTGCTATCTTTGACATTTCCTTTGATTCTTTGTTCCCGTTACATTCAGATGTAAAATTTAGAATATTATCGAATGGGTTTTGTCGTCCCCTCCCTGAATAATTAACATTTGGAAACCCCATCCCCTGGGAAATTCCTCCCCCCTCAACGAACCGTTTATGGTCCTGTTGACAATTTCCACGCGTTAAATTTCACACAGCAGAAATTTCCTAGCCGTGGAATATGCTCCCCCAAACATATTCCCCTCAGATAATTTCGGATATTCGTAAAAATGGAAGCTGAAATTTCTACTCAACTTTTTAGGTCAGAAGCAATGCTATAGCGTTACCTAATTAAAGAGCCATAAGGGTTCCATGAGTTAATATTTATTTATTTTTCCATGGGCACTTTATATGTAAGAGCTGGTCAGATAAACTTTGCAACGGGGTTCATTGAATTACAAATTAAAATTTATAGTGCCCTTACACCAGGAGCAGATCCAGGATTTTTTAGGAGGGGGGGAGGGCACAAAATAGGTTGATCTGACAAAATTGTGTTAGGAGCAAGTTTAATTAACGCAATCTTGCGTTAATTAAGTAAATTACATTACTTTAGACTACGTTTGGGGGGGGCTAGTTGCCCTCTAATCTCTTTTGACTCTTAAAAAGTGAACAAGAACTTTCAATTTCCAATCAAATGAGCCCTCTCTAAAGTTTATACGAGTGTCCCTTCCATAAGAAATAATATGAAGGATTCGGAGAATCCTTAAATTACAACCCCTGCCTTCAGGACTGTTGAGGAGTTTTTATCCTCAAAGACCGAATTTCCATACCTTAGAACTACGTTTAAGATAATGGCTATCTTAAAATATTGATTGGATGTGTTTGGGGAAAAAGTGAGCGTGAAAGGAGGCATAGTAGCCCTCAAAGCCTTTTTGACTATAAAAAAGAGCACCGGCTATTTGAATGTTTAGTCAACTGATCCTTATTTGAAGTTTCTACGACACTGCCTTCTATGAAGACCTTATATACCCCCAGGGTATAACTTAAAACCCTTGCCTTGAGGGTTGTGGGGGAATGTCCTCCTCAAAAATATATTTTCTATCTGGAAAAAAAGTTTGTAGAACAAAATGGCTGTCTTAAAATTTTTATTGGATGTGTCAGGAAGAATAATGGGCGTGGGGGGGGGGGCTCGTCTCCCTCCAAACACTTTCGACTATTAAAAAGGGCGCTAGCCCTTTGAATTTCCAATCGAATGAGCCTTTTTTTAAGTTTCTACGACAACGTCTTCTATAAAATCCTTATATGCCCCCAGGGCATAACTTAAAACACTTGCCCTGAGGGTTGTAAGGGACTGTCCTCCTCAAAAATACATTTTCTATCTGGATATAAACTACGCTGAAAAAATGGCTATCTCAAAATTTTTATTGGATGTGTTTGGGGAAATGATGGGCGTGGGGGGGGGGGCTAGTTTCCCTCCAATCACTTTCGACTCTTAAAAAGGGCTCTAGCCCTTTGAATTTCCAATCGACTGAGCCTGTTTTGAAGTTTCTACGACAACGCCTTCTATAAAAACCTTATATGCCCCCAGGGCATAACTTAAAACTCTTGCCCTGAGGGTTGTGGGGGAGTGTCCTCCTCAGAAATATATTTTCAATCTGGAAATCAACTACGCTGAACGACATGGCTATCTCATAATTTTGATTAGAGGTGTTTGGGGGAAGGAGTGGCGTGCGGAGGTTAGTTGCCCTCCAATCATTTTCGACTATTGAAAAGGGAACTAGATCTCTTTATTAGGAATCGAATAAGCCCCCTTTGAAGTTTCTACGACGACCCCTTCCGTATGAAGTGCCTCTGGGGAAAAAAAAATTAATAATAAAACATTGGAGGCGTATGGCCTTTACTATAGGCAACGCTACAGCGTTGCCTCTGAAAAAAGTGATGAGAGGGCAACTAGCCCCCCCCCGTGCTTTTTTTATGCAAATGCATCCAATAGAAGTTCAAAATAGTTCAAAGATCAGATTAAAAAACTTTGGGGCCAACACAATTCTCCAGGGCCCAGGGGCAAGACAAGACGAGACCTTTTATTGACAAAAAAACATGATAAATAAATTTTTAGACTGGTCGACAGAGAGCAGGACTTGATGTGTCTGCTGTAAACAAATATAAGAAATTACCAAAATAACAAATACAGGATATCAATAAAAAAACAAACATACAAGGTCGGAGATAACAGATGAGGCCACCCCAGCGCGAGAACACCACAACACAATTCATACTAACATCTATTATTCATCAATCCCAACTTCCAGACAAAGAACCATTTTTGAAATATGTTTTTTTCAAAGAAAATTGGCTCTTGAAACTTGGGAACATTTCTTCTAAATTAAGTTTATTTACAATATGAGGAATCTGGTATCTGATTGAGAATCTAGCTCTTTCTGATATAATTGGAGGAAGGTGATACTTCTTGGAGCGGACATGGTGGACAGGAGAAATGAGAGTCTCAACTATACCCAAATCATGAAAATAATTTTTTGAAGATTGGATATCATAATACCTCATTGCTATATGCAGGTCTTTCAGTTGTTTAAGATTAAGTATATTGAGAAAAACATATAAACTTTGTGTTTCCGAGAGATTGTGAAGCCTCATTGGGCGATAAACAAAACTACCCAAACGTTTAATATGCTTTGTTTTGAACTATCTGATGAGGTGACAGATGGACCATAATTGTTTTGAAACAGGTTATAGGGCAATAGTCAAGATATTATTCAATTAGGGAATGGTATAAAGTTATAATGATAGAAAAGAGAAATGCATGTTTTAATCTATGAAGACAACCTAAGTTATGGGCAAGTTTCAATCTAAAATAATCTGAATGCTTACAGTAGGATAAAAGCTCATCAAGAATAATCCCAAGGTAACGGAATGAATTTACTCTTTTTATCCTACTTTGGTTTACAGTTAACTCTTCTATGGTAATTTTATTTATTGCCCGCTGTGACCACCCAAAATCATGAATTAAGTTTTGGAAAAATTCAGAGCTAGGTAGTTGCATGCAAACCATTTATTCCAAGATTTTATTGCTATCACCATTTTTTCAACCAACAAAGATGGGGTTTTAGCTTTTAAAGTCACCGCCGTATCATCTGCAAAAATTACTGCTAAGCTACTATCTTGGGGTAAACACCTCGGAAGGTCATTTATATAAATCAAAAATAGTAATGGCCCTATATCTCCAGCAAAATTTCATGGCTTAGCCTATTAAATGCCTTTTTTATATAATAGAAAAGAGTAGACACATGATTATCATCATTTAGCGAATCATTGATCTCTAAAATTAGTGCAGCAATAGCTTGTTCAGTAGAATGACCCAACCTGAATCCAGACTGGTTTTTAGTAAATAAATTTCTTTTTATCAAAACACGAAACAATTCTTTTTGAATAATTTTTTTTTAGAACCTTAGATATTGGGGAAAGAATAGCTATTGGGCGATAGTTGCTAATATCTGTTTTATCACCTTTCTTATGAATTGGAATAACTCATGCAGATTTCCATACTTCTAGAAAGATCCCTGATAATATAGATAAATTTAAAATGTGAAGCAACAGGACATGGATTACACAAGCAAGTTCTTTCAGAATATTTGTGGAGAGCCCATCTAGACCTAGGGAATTGTGTCCAAGGCTGGGGTTATCATAGGACTGGTTCGCTGATAGCTGGAGGTGCTTATTCTGGCCTTCCCATGGCCAGAATATAATTTGCACTTTACTGAAAAAAATATAAGTATTTTTACTTTCATAACTTTGATAAATCAAATAACATTAACATTTTGATTACTAAATGTCAGTATATGTATATTAAACTGACAATGCACATTCATTTGTATTTTTTTTTCAGTAAAGAGCAAATAATATTCTGGCCTTGGGAAGGCTTAGGAGCTTTGAGCCCTACTTATGTTAATTTCTGCTCGTTTCTAGTTTGACTCGGTTATTTATTGTAATTTCTGTTCGTTTTGGGTTTCATTTATTTATCGATGCTGATTTGTCGTAGTTTCACGCTTGGCAGATTATTTGATTTTAGTTTTGCTCATTTTTTGCTTAATGGAGTTCTTTACTTTTCTTTCAAAAACTTATTTTGTGGAAAAAGTTTTTCTTAATTAATTTATGTTTGTTTTATATTGACTTAGTCTTTTCAGAGAAAAAGAAAATAACACTTTAAATGTTTTCGTTTTTTTAAGACTTTATAATTTAGCCTGCTATTCGTTTGCCGTAGAAAAATTTTCAGCCATTCTAACAACATACACCCTTTTAAAAATCTTGACACAAATAGCAGTGTTTAATTTAGTTTCATACCTCCTCTAGTTGAACGGAAATAGAAAACTTGATACCATTTGCAAAAAAATCTGTTTACTTTCTTTGATAGCTTTGATAAACTTACGGTATTTTGATTTCGTTAAATTTTAAGAGCAGAAGTAGCCCCGAAAGTTTGAACATAATACCCTCAGTCTTTCTTGGGATACTGCTGAGATGCCTTATTGGGAATTAGCATTAACACAGTGCATTTTGATTTAATCTTAAGGCAAAACTTAGTTTTTAAACATAATGGGCAAATGGGAGAGGGATTAGTTAACCTCCAATCACTTTTGGCTATTAAAAAGGGCATCTGGCCTTTCTATTTTCAATCGAATGAGCCCTTGTCGAAGTTCCTATGACAACTCCTTCGATACGAACTCCCCTGGTCAAAACAGCAACAACAACAACAAAATAATAACTCAGCCCAGTCGCGATCTGTAACATAAGAGCGTTCGGACGTTCGATTCAAGTTAACTATTAATAAGGGCCCAAGGCCTGTTGGTTGCCAGGCAAATGAACTCTTTTCGAGTTTCTATGGCAGCGCTTTCCGGAAGCACCTTATATGCCCCCAGAGCGTAAATCGAAACCCCTACCCTAAGCGCTGTTTGGGTGGTTATCATCCTCTAAGACCTAATTTCCAGAACTTTCAACTACGTTAAACAAAATGGCTATCTCAAAATTTGGATTGGATGTGTTTGGGGAAATGATGGGCGTGAGAGTGGTGGTAGTCGCTCTCCAATCACTCAACTGTTAAAAAAGGCACTAGCCCTTCCAATTTCCAATCAAATGAGCCCTTTTGAAGCTTCTACAACAACGCTTTCAATAAAAACCGTATATGCCCCCAGGGTATAACTTACAACCCTTGCCCTGAGGGCTGGGGGGTCTGTCATCCTCAAAGACCTAATTTTCAGAACTTCCTACTACGTTGAACAAAATGGCTAGATGAAAATTTTAATTGGATGTGTCTGGGGGAATGTTGGGCGTGAGAGGGGGGTTAATTACCCTCCAATCACTTTCGACTATTAAAAAGGCACTAGCCCTCTCAATTTCCAATTGAATGAGCCACTTTTGAAGTTTTTATGACAACTCTATCTATAAAAACCTTATATGCCCCAGGGCATAACTGACAACCTTCGCCCTGGGGGCTCTGGGGGGTTTGTCATCCTTAAATATATAATTTCCAGAACTTTCAACTACGTTGAACAAAATGGCTATCTCTAAACTTTGATTGTATGTTTTTGGTGAAATGGTGGGCGTGAGAGGGGGTTTATTATTCTTCACTCACTTTCGACTATTAAAAAGGGCAATTTCAATTTCCAATCAAATGAACCCTTTTTGAAATTTCTACAACAAATTTCTATATAAACCTTATATGCCCCCAGGGCATAACTTACAACCCTTGCAATGAGGGCTCTGAGAGGGTTTTCATCCTGAAATACCTAATTTCCAGAACTTTTAACTACGTTGAACAAAATGGTTATCTCAAAATTTTGGTGGGCCTGAGAGGGGGTTTAGTTACCCTTCAATCACTTTCGACTATTAAAAAGGGAACTAGCCCTTTAAATTTCCAATTGAATGAGGCCCTTTTAAAGTTTTTACAAAGTCGCTTACTATAAAAACTTTACATGCCCCCAGGGCATAATTTCAAAACCCTTGCCCTGAGGGCTGTGGGGGGAGGGGTTGTCATCCCTAAAGACCTAATTTCCAAAATTTTCAACTAAGTTGAATAAAATGGCTATCTAAAATTTTGATTGGATGTGTCTGGGGAAAAGGTGGGCATGAGAGGGGGGTTAGTTGCCCTCAAATCACTTTCGAATATTAAAAAGGGCACTAGCCCTTTGAATTTCCAATTGAATGAGCCCTATTTCATGTTTCTATGAGAAAGATCATAGTAAGTAAAGAACGATGTGGGCACAACGTGTTGTTTTTTGGTTTTTTCTCCATACCTGGGCACTTCGTATCGATAGAGTTGTCGTAGGAACTTCGAAAAGGGCTCATTTGATTGGAAATGGGAGTAGCTAGTGCCCTTTTTAATAGTCGAAAGTGATTGGAGGGCAACTAGCCCCCTCCCACGCCCATCACTCCCCCAAAGACATCCAATCAAAATTTCGAGATAGCCATTTAGTTCAGCGTAGTTGATTTCCAGATAGAAAATAACTTTTTGAGAAGGACACTCCCCCACAACCCTCGGGGCAAGGGTTTGAAGTTATGCCCTGAGGGCATGTAAGATCACTGTTTGCACAATTTTCCCTTTATTATTTTTTCGCTTGGAGCCGGGCATTTTATATTGAAGGTGTCGTCATAGGCACTTTAAAAGGGACTTCTTTGACTGTAAATTGAGACCCCTCTGGTCCTGTTTAACAGTCAAAAGTGATTGGAGTTCAAGTTCAAGTTCTTTATTAATCAATTAAAAAATTTCTGACAAAACTATCAAATTAATTACCCACAGTGAGAATAACTCGTGTGTGGGTTTATATACACTCAACGATAAATAACTAATACTATCTCCAGATACCGTAATAAAAAGATTGCTCTTCAACTCTCCGTACGGTAACAACAAACAAAATCCGCAAAAAATCAAACTAACTAAATAAATAAAATGAAATGAGGAGCATCCACCCCAAAAAATAAATCAAATTAATAATTACTGATTAAATGATTCATTAATCTAATTTTATTATTAACCAATGAATTATTCAAATTTATAAAACTATGACATTTATTCCAATTATATATAATACTATGCCTTGGTGAAAAAAGGGACTTTTCAGATTTTATTAAAGCCTGACGGACAACAGAACTGCCACGGGTACAATATGCATTCAAAACCAGATTATCATCCTGAAGAAAATTATCATGCAAATTAAAATAGTCAGTAAAAAGACATTGAACGAAATTAATCGTGTGCGGACCGGAATAGAAAGAAGGGGAGAGATTTAGGGGACAGATATTCGAAATTTGATATATACTTTCTGGTGATAATATAATTACGTAAGAATATGGGCCATGCAGGCCTTTTCTCAATAGATACAGAGCTTTATTTTGTTGCCTCTGAAGAGGGAGAATATGAGTTTTAAAAATATTCAAAAAAATAATGGGACAGTAATTTATATATGAATGCACTAGAGAATGATAAAGAGATTTCAGGGCAAAAAACGGCAGAATAAATTTCAGATGATTCATCATACCAATATTTCTTGCCAGTTTCATTCGAAGATAAATTGCATGGCTTTTAAATGATAAACTTGAATCCAGTATCATCCCGAGATATTTAATATCATCAACTCTTTCAATTTCAATGGGTAGGCCTTGAATATTAATCATCATAATTTCCGGTGCTGTTTTCCCAGTACGAGAGAAGATGATGAGTTTTGTCTTAGTACAATTAATATTCAATTTATTTCTCAAAAACCATAAGATAAGCCTCGACAGTGCTGATTACAACCTAAGCTTCAAAGATCTAGATTCGGGGCTGCTGACATTGTATGCCGTGTCATCGGCGAATAATATGTTAAGGCCAATATCATTGATGGTATTACTGATATCATTAACACAGATAAGAAATAGGAGTGAGCCCAAAATAGAGCCTTTTAGGACTCCGACTGACTGAGATTGAGATACTGATGAGGAAGAAGTATCACTTTTGTCTACATACTGATTTCGGTTTTTTAGGTGAGACATTACTAAGCCATTAAATGGGCCTCTTATGCCGCAGTTATCAAATTTAGTATGCAATATTTTATGGGAAATCGCATCAAATGCCTTTTTAATGTCAATAAAAATTGTAGCAGGAATATAACCTTTGTCGAGGGCGTCATGAACAAACTGAGTCATTGCTATAATAGCATGCTCAGTAGAGTGAGACTTCCGGAACCCAAATTGCATCGGACTAAAAAATTTAGATTTCATTAGAAAGCTGACTATACGGTTATATAGGCACTTTTCAAGCAACTTCCCAAAAGTAGACAGGATCGAAATCGGCCGATAGTTTGTTGGGTTCTTCGGGTCTCCTCCTTTATACTAAGGGATAATTTTTGCAAACTGTAAAATCGAAGATTCTCGTTTGGTTATAAGACGGAGGGTAAACAACTGGGCTACCGTTATTGTAATCTTTGGTGCTATATAGTTACTAAGATTAATCGACGCCCCATTAATCCATTACAAATATCTATTGCTTCAGAAGATTATTTCGAGTAAAATCTCATCCGGGGTTTAAGGAATAAGAAAAATGGAGCAACTGAGAGACGGGGGTAGATATGATTGAAATTCCTCTCCAGATTCATTATCCAGATGATGGGCCAGGTTGTTTCCAGCAGTTGACGCGGTTTCCTCGCCAATTTTTGCAAATTGTATATTTAATGCATTGATAACTTCCACTTTCCCTGTAGCCAGTTTAGTTCCATCTTCAGCTATTAATTCATCAGGAAGATCATGGGTCTTAAGTTTTCCTAGGCACTTATTAATTATTTCCAATGTCTTCTTGGGGGACCTTTCTGCTTCAACAAATGCTGCGGCGAAGTAATGACTTTTTGCTGATCTTAAAATTTTTGTTAAATAATTTTTGTATCTGCGAAATTTAGGTAATTTAACTTCAGATGGATTCATTAAGTATGCCTTGTCTAACAGATTCTTATTTTTTATTGATACCAGCAATCCAGGAGACATCCAAGGCTTAATCGGGTTTATACTATTTCTTCTTGATATTTGACAGAAAGGGAAAGCATTATTGAAACAACGTTTAAACTGATTCACAAAACATTCAGCAGCAAATTCAGGGTCCGATGACTCTAAACAAGAAGAAAAGACACTTGAAGAAAGCAATACTTTAAGTTTACTTAAGGAGTTTCTATTAGTCATCCTCATTTTTTTATTAGTAGGCCTATTAAACTCTGTAATCAAGTGAAAGTCAATCACAAGCATCAAATGGTCTGAAAAATATTCAATAACCACATCACTAGACTTCAGTTCCAGATTCGTAAACAAATTATCAATAAAGGGAAGCAGAATCTTTTATTATTCTTGTTGGGACTCCATAAGCTGGTAAGAGACCACCGGAAAAGCAAACTGATAACAAGTCAGCCCCGTCAGAAGATGTTCCGTGGAAATTACCACTTGAATTATAAGAATTATATAAATCAATATTAAAGTCACCCATGAAAACTATTTTCGGATTCTTCTTTGAGGCAATAAGCACAAAATCATCAAGAAGTTCCATGAATTTCGAAACAGGAGAACTTGGAGGCCGGTAAAAAACATAACACAAAATTTTCATACCATTTACGTCTATTTTAACTGCCAAAAATTCAAACGCCATTTCAAGATATAGTTGATTAAATTCACTCACCAGATTTGACTGAATTGCTGACTTAATGAAGAAACCTACCCCTCCCTGTGTTATATCAATCAGATTCTTATGAAAAAAGCCTAATACTGATTATTAATAAATGTCATTGTCGAATCATTTAAAAACGTCTCACAAGAGGCAAACACATCTATAATATGATGAGACATAAAAAGATATCTTCGATCAAAAATATTTAGTAACCCGCGACAGTTCAAAAATGCTATTCTAAAATTAGAGCCTTTATTTAAATCTTGGGTGGGGAGTAGATATTTATTTTTTGGGATAGAATGAACCATCATATCAAAAACATCATCATCATTGCATAAATTCTCAAATATTTTACATAAATCAAGGGGGTGCTCCTCAAAATTACGAATTCTATTATCCATTATCTTGATGCTGGGTATACTTATTGACAAAAAGTGACTTACCGACCATACGGAGAGTTAAAGGAGACACAATTGTGACCAGAACTTCTTCTGAAAGAGACAAACATAAACAAAAAACTAGAAACTATATAACATGAAAACCTTAAATAAGAAAAAACAGGAATAGTGTGGCGCAAAGTAAAGAATCTAAATATAACAGTTTTGATAACAAAAAAAACAAAGTAAGAAAAAACCAAATAATACTCATTATGATACTTTTGCGAACGGGCCTCCGAAAATAAGATAATCATGATCCTCAAACAATCATAAATTATCAAATAACTTAACAGCCAGACCACTAAACACAAAATAACAAAATACTCCATAAAATTGTATAAATCTAAACTCAGATTACTACTATCCTATTCAGTTATTGATCAGCTCTCTCCCATATCACCGAACCATTTTTTTTTTATCTCAAGCCATACGTGGGTTCCTTTATTTTTAACCCGAGAAGCAACAATCATTCCAGACTCCTTCATCTCTTTTTCTTTAGTGAAGAATCCTGTGCGTAAAGTGTTAAGTGCTGGAGGAACGTACGTACAAATTCTTATTCCAGAGCCCTTAAGCTCGGATACGTTTTGCATAACTAAATACGCTTCAGCTTCATTCCTGAGCCTAATTAGCACTGGATTAACTGCGGGAGGACAACTACCCCCCCACCCATCATTCCCCTAAACACATCCAATCAAAATTTTAAGATAGTGGCTTGGGGTAGTGTATCTGGTTTTCAGGTAGAAAATATGTTATCTAGGAAGACACACCTCCAATGCTTTCAAGACACGGGTAGTAAGCTTTAGACTGGGGGCCTAAGAGGTTTTTATAGAAATCGTTTCTAAAAGACCCACAAAAAAGGCTCTCTTAGTTGAACATGCAAAGAGATAGTGCCCTTTTTAACAGTTGACTTTGATTGAAGGGCAATGATCTCCACCACACGCATTTCATTTCTACAAATACATCCAATAAAAACTTTGTGACAGTTGTTTTGTTAACCATTGTTTATTCCCGGTTAGAAATTATGTTTTTAAGATGGAAACTCCCCCAAAACCCTCAGGGCAAGGGTTTCAAGTTAAGCCCTGAGGGCATATAAGAACGATGTTGGCACAATGTACTATGTATTATTTTCTTCCTTTAGAGAAGGGCACTTCATATGGAAGGGGTCGTCGCAGAAACTTCAAAAGGGGCTCATTCGATTGGAAATTGAGAGTTCTAATGCCCTTTTAAAAAGTCAAAAGTGATTCGAGGGCAACTAGCCCCCCCACCCACCCCCAACAATACCCCAAACACATCCAAACAAAATATCGAGATAGCCATTTTGTTCAGCGTAGTTGATTTCCAGATATAAAATATGTTTTTTAGAAGGACACTCCCCCACAACCCTCAGGGCAAGGGTTTTAAGTTATGCCCCGGGGGCATATAAGGTTTTTTATAGAAGGCGTTGTCGTAGAAACTTCAAAACAGGCTAATTCGATTGGAAATTCGAAGGGCTAGTACCCTTTTTAATAGTCAAAAGGGATTGGAGGGCAACTAGCACCCCCACGCCCATTATTCCCCCAAACACATCCAATCAAAATTTTGAGATAGCCATTTTGTTCAGCGTATTTGATTTCCAGATAGAAAATATGTTTTCTATCTGAAGGAGGAGTTAGTTGCCTTCCAATCACTTTCGTCTACTTAAAAGGGCACAAGCCACTCCAATTTCCAATCGAATGACCCGTTTTTGAAGTTTCTACGACAACTCCTTCAATACGAAGTGCCCTGGTATGGAAGAAGAAGAAGAAAAAAATAATACATTGTGCCAACATCGTTCTTTACTTAGGCAGCGCGATCGCGCTGCCTATGAAAAGAGATTTGAGGGCAAATACCCCCTCCCTGTGCCCTTTTTCCCCAAACCCATCCGATAAAAATTTTGAGATAGCCATTTTGTCAAAAATAGTTCAAACATCAGGCTAGTTTTTTAAATTATGCCCCAGGCAAACGCTTACAATAACAGCAATTATTATGTTTAGAAAGTGTATAGTCTATCATTTTTTTATTGATTTAATAGCTTGTAGATAAATATAGTGCTTTGTGCGCCTTCTAACATTCTTTTCTGATATGATAATTGCTACCCTTGCGAACTTTATTTTATGCCCTTAAAGGGACCCAGATAAAGTTCTGGTTTAGGGGCTTCTTGCCAGTTCAGAAAACAGCTGAATTAGGCAAATAAAACTTTCAGGAATTAATCCAGGGGCTAAGATATACTTTGGGAAGGTGTTCCTAAGTCACTATCTCTGCCTTTTCCCTATTTCTAGATCTGGAAGATTGTATATGTGATCTATTTAAATTTTGACAAGAGAGATTTTAGCTTAATTTTGTGTTTTCAGTCTCTTTTTTGTCAAGGCTTTTTTCTATAAATTTAAGAATATTACCGAAATCTTTAAAACCTTACAAATCAAGGTTGAGCAAAGGCATGAGGCTCAAAATACTTTCTTTGTTTCTTTGTTGCCTCTGCCAAAGATTGTAGATTGTCAGTGCCCTTTAGAGAGAGAAAGGGTAAAGTTACGTTCTTCAAACTGCCTTCCGCAGGGATCATTAAAGTTCTAGATCCATTCCTGATAGTTTCATTCACCTTTTTCAACTACTTTCTAAGATAGACCAAAGCTCATCATCTACAATTTTACTGGGGTTATTATAGTGACAAATTATTCCTTATTTTTTGTCTATTAGAATAAGGTAAAAATGTGCCATTTGATACCTCACTCTTCCTCTTCCCCTCCCAGACCAGACATAGCCCTATTTTTTTTGCAAAAGTTTGCTGGTTTGCTTTTTTCAAATCGGCTTTATTTGATATTATAGACCAACTGTTCATGAGCAATAAGTAAAAAAAAAATACAGACCCAAAAATCAGCATTTTTGCATATAGTCTAAGGCTGCATCTGGCCTCACTTGGGGGGGGGTGCAATTACATTATTTAAAATACTAAATATATTATTTGAAATACTTTATTTCTTTAAATAAGATGAGGAAATACGCAATGTTGTTACTCAAACATTATTTGAAATACTCTATTTATTGAAATAAGATGAGGAAATACGCAATAAGATGAGGAAATACGCAATGATGTTATTCAAATTGTATTGTTTCTTGAAATAAGATGAGGAAACATGTAATGATGCTGTTCAAAATGTACTGATTCTTGAAATAAGATGGAAATAAGCAGTTGCATTATTCAAAATACAAAATATATATTCGAAATACTTTATTGTTTGAAATAAAATGAGGAAATATGCAATGGTGTTACTCAAATTCTATCCTTTTTTTTTTAAATAAGATGAGGAAACATGCAATGGTGTTCAAAATTTATTGATTCTTGAAATGAAATGGAACAAGATTTGGTAATTTCGTTTGAACGACACTACAAACATTATTTTTCTAATAGAAAAACTCACAACAGACACATTTACATCATCCTCATTTTATACTTGTAAAATATCACATGTGATTTCTTTTGGCTAAAAGTATGTTTAATGTGATTTTAAGACATAAAAAAGTTTAAGAAAAATCTATGTCAAGAAAAAAAAACATCACTAGAAACATTATTTTTATAATAAAAAAACTGACGACAGACACATTTTATATCATCCCCATTTTGTAGTTTTAAAATATCAGGGGTGATTTTTTTTTGCATATATATATATATATATATATATTCGATTTGATTTTAAGATATGAAAAAAATTTGAAAAAAACTGCCAAATAAAAGGTGGGGGGAGGGCTAGAGGGAGGGGGGCACCTGAAGAAGGGGGATGGGATCGGGCCTGAGAGAGGGGAGGGTTAGGGCTCCTGGAAGTGGGGGGGGGTCATGGAGTGGGGACTCGGGGTTCCTGTTTGGGGACATGGAGCCCAACCCCCAGAAGAAATTTTCTGTCCAGTATGCATCTCAAATCATCGTGGTATGCATATTCTCAGGAGGATGCCATAAATGATACCCCGAAAGAGATAACTGTTAATACCTACCAAAAATCCAATTGATAATTTGAATGTGCAAATAACTTGTTAGGACATTGTGACGCTTAACGTCAGTTGACCAAGGTCCCGGGAACATTACATTGAATGTATTTCTAAAATCATAATATTTTAAGTGGCTTGTTGGCTCAGTCGAGTAATGTGTAGTTTTTTTACCTTAGGAAATCATAGATCTTAGGTTCGATTCCTCATCAAACACAAATTTAATAAAATCAATTGGAAATTGCTTATAAGCTAAAAAATCATGTCATTGGATTATGTATAAGGATGTGTGGATGTTACTGTATTGATGGTATTGTGTATTGATGTACGGATGTTATTGTATGGTTGGTGTTGTGTATTGTTAATTGTATTGATTCTTCTTATATGGATTTTTTTGTGTTTGGATATATTAATGTTTTGTATGGATGGTGTTGCGTACTGATGTATGGATGTTATTGTATTGATGGTATTGTGTATTGATGTATGGATGTTATTGTATGGTTGGTGATGTTTATTGTATATTATTTTGGTGTTTATTTGATGTTTCTTGCATGGATGTATATATATTTAGATGTATGGATATTTTGTATGGATGGTGTTGTGTATTGATATATGGATGGTGTTTTGTGCTGTTATATGGGTGACTATGTCTGTCATTGTTTGGTGAATGATAGACCGCTTGTATGGTGAAACAGGGCACCGCTTGGAATAGGACACCGCTTGTATGGCGAGATAGGGCACCGTTCGGAATGTTGGGATAGGGCACCGCTCGGAATGTTGGGAGAGGGCTCTGCTCGGAACTGTTATAGCTATACTGCTCGCATAGTAGCCAAAAGTTAAAAATCGCGTTTAGAAAAAAGCTATCTAGTGAAAAAAATTACCATTTGACAATGATTCAGGAATAGTGACTATTATTTCGGTTCGTTTTAAAAGTAAAAGTTTATTGCAAAAAGAAATTTATGGTGATTTCGAAAACAACCTGAAACCTCTCGAAAATTGCGTCAGATCAAAATGAAAAGTGCACCATTGGAATCAGCATGGTCGAAAACTTTATGTAGGGAAATTACAATCCCCCTCCTTCAACAACAAAGAAAAACGCTTTTTTGAATCGGTGGCACTGATCTGTCTCCCGTTGTTTTTCTATTTTTTTTCTAGAAGGGCTAGGGGGTGGCCAGAGCATCATAGAGAGATGTTTAATAGCTCATTTGAAAGGAAATTAAATTTCTAAGTGCCCTTTTTAAGTGACCAAAAAATTGGAGGGAACTAGCCCCCTCCCCCCAAAGTCATCTAATCAAAATTTCGAGATAGCCATTTTGTTCAACATAGTTCAAAGGTCAAATACATATGGCTTTACTGATGGTATGACCCTCCATAGTCCCCGGGGAAAGGGCTTTGCTCTCTATGGGTATCTGACGAATCGATATTACGTGTATCGTTATGGGCGCATTGTTAATGGGCGTTTTGGTGTCACCTGTATCTTAGACAGATGTTTCTTAGATGCTGGGCTGCCAGAGCTTTTTAGAGTGATGTTTAATGGCTCCTTTGAAAGCTATTGCTCATATCTACGTGATTTATATCAATTCTACCATCCGTAAGTGTGATATAGCACTAAAAACAGAAGCGTAGTTTCGTCAGAACCCTGGGAAGGGGGAAAGGTGGACCAAACTTTCCCAGATCAAGTGAAAATGTCAGTGAGAAATAAAAAATAAGCCTTACACTACCATAAATGCAAAGAATTACTATAGAAAACTGGCCTTTTTCTGTGAGTTATGCAGGCTTATCTTAGTTTTGACAATATTTTTGAAGAAACTAAATTTTAGCTGGGGGGCACTGGGGTCTGGGGTGCAAAATGGGGTCCGGAGGGGGCAGTTGCCCCCTGTCCCATAACAAATTACGCCCTGACAAAAAACAACACTTTGGTGTCGCTTCTTAAGTAGGTAATACAAATATTGCAAACATATAAATTATATCTATAAACGAATTCATCGAAATGATTTTACATTAATCTTTTATGTAATTATCGTAGCTTTTAGTTACTATTTTCCGTGTTTTGTTCTTTACTAGGTTTTCAGCTATATCCGATGAAACTAGCATAGGTCCCATTTATAATGAACTGTATCGGTCATTTATGTCGCTCTTTTTCGATATTGTCTCAAACTGTATATTCTTTCATAATTACAAGCGTTGGTGGCTCAGTCAGTAGAGCGTAGGTCATGTAGTCCCAAAGCGTCGAGTTCGAACCTCATCTGGACCAACTTTTTCTATTAATTGAAGATGCTGTTTTTTAGGAAAATATGGTTTCTTTACTTTAACTAGCTGCGGAAAAAAGAAAAACTAAAAGACAATAATGAAGTGGTGCTTGTTCATTATTCGGTACACCCTCGAGAAATGAAGTTGCGCTTTTTACTGTGGCTACTGTAGAATGGTCAAGAGTCTCAGATGGTAGAATAGTGAGCATAGCTTGTACATGAAAATACAGTTTTTACATGAAAATGTAGTTTTTTTTGTAAATAGTGATACTAATTGCCCTCCAATTTTTTGTTTACTAAAAAGGGCACTATAACTTTTAAGTTCCGTTCGAATGAGCCGTCTCGCGACATTCTTGGAACACTGGGTCGATATCATCACCCCTTGGAAAAAGAAAAAAACAAATAAACATGCATCCGTGACCTTTTTCCGGCAAAAAATACAAAATTCCACCTTTTTGCAGATAGGAGCTTGACACCTCTACAGTATGGTTCTCTGATACACTGAATCTGATGGTGTGATTTCCATCAGCTTAAAAATCCGATTCTTTTGATATATCTATTGGTGTCAATATTCCGTTTCTTAGAGTTTCGGTTACTATTGAGCAGGGCCGCCTCTTACTTATGGTTCGTCACCACGAACTGTTTGAAAAGCTTGGAAGTATAAAACGATATCATCATTGTAATAATTATGGTCCAAAACCCTTAGCTGGAGGTTTACAAGAACACCTCCCGTATGTTCTTCCTCGAAGCTTCCTTAATAAGCTACGCAATTAAGGTACAAAAACCAATACGTCAAATCAGATTATTAGAGGCGTGGCTCTGTTAGTACAGTGGTGGTCTTCAAATTAGAGTGTCTTGGGTTCGATTCCTAATTGTTGTTTCAATCACGGTTTTGTCCCCTTCTATATGATCATTTTCCGATAATTTCACGGTTTTTATAAATATGATGCATTCATTTTTTAAGCATGTTCGTGAATGTATTTTGTCAAGCATTTTGATTCAAAAGGGAATAGAGGTCATCCAGTTCATTGTTTGCAACGACATTCTTAGTAGATCACTAAATCCATACCCCAAAGTATGGCGCAATTTTGTCAAAATCCTGTGTGTCCGGGTGGGGGGGGGTAAAATCTGGAGCCACCTTTCCCAAACCGAATGAAAATGGTCGAGGAACACTTAAAAACGAGCCATATAGTAATAAAAAAGGTAAAGGTGTACTACGAAAAGCTGACCTGTTTCAGTGGATTCTTGAATTATGCAGACTTATCTTAGTTTTGATAACATTTTAGGAGAAACTAAATTTCACCTGGGGGGGATACTGGGGTCTGGAGAAAACTGTAGTCTGGGAGAGGCAGTTGCTCCCTCCGTCCCATAGGAAATTGCGCTCCTAACCACATCCCCTTGCCACTTAGTGTTTGGAGAAGCGTAGGCATGTGATATCGGAACCACTCAAAGTTGTATATTAAAAGAAGGATTGCTTTTTGTTATACTTATTCAAATTATTTACTTGACAATTCCGCTGTAACATTCTCTCCATACGCAAGATTCTGCATCCAAAGAGGAAGAAAAACAAATGAAAACAGTTCTGTAGGAGAATTCAGGTAATTCTTCCCAAAATTTTGAAATGAAAACAAACTTAGTTAATAATACCATTTATCGTAACACAAGAAATGATCTTTTTTGAAATTTTGATTCATTTCTACGTAACGAATGACTTTTCTATATAGGAACAAATCAAATAACTCCCTAAGCCTAAAGGCACATTTCTTTTGAGCTAGCAAAATTTCCCACAAGCATGTCGATATTAAATCTGTCCGCTTAGTTAACCTTTTGTTTCGAAGTGCTGGAGAAAAATTTTCAGCAATTTTTAACAACATACACCCTTTTAAAAATCAGGACACTAATATTACTGTTTAATTTATTTTCATATCTCCTCTAGTTGACCTGAAATGAAAAACTTGATTCCATTCGCAAAAAAATCTGTTTACTTTCTTTTATAGCTTGGATACACTTACGCTATTTTGATTTAGTTAAATTTTAAGAGCAGAAGTAGGCCCAAAAGTTTGAATATAATACCCTCAGTCGTTCTTGGGATACTGCTGAGATGCCTTATTGGGAATTAGCATTATCACAGTGCATTTTGATTTATCTTAAGGTAACATTTAGTTTTTAAACATAATGGGCAAATGGGAGGGTGGAAGTGGAAGGGGGACTAGTTGCCCTCCAATCACTTTCGACTATTGAAAAGGGCATCATCCCTTTCTATTTTCAATCGAATGAGCCCTTTTCGAAGTTCCCACGACATTTCCTTCGATACGAAGTGCCCTGGTCTAAACAACAACAACAGCAACAAATAATACATAATACCCACATCGATCTTTACTATAAAAATGTCAAGCCTTCCAATCACTTTCGACTATTAAAAAGGGCACTTGGCCTTTCGATTTCTAATCGAATGAGCACTTTTGGAAACGACAATGCTTTCTATAAACACCTTATATGCCCCCAGGGCATAAATTACAACCCTTACCCTAAGGTCATTCTCAATGTCTGGGGGAATGATGGGCGGGGGGTATAGTTGCCCTCCAATCACTTTCAACTATTAAAAAGGCTGCTAGCCCTTTGACTTTACAATCGAATGAGCCTGTTATGAAGTTTCTACGACAACGCCTTCTATAAAAACCTTATATGCCCCCAGGGCATATAAGGTTTCTACGACAACGCCTTCTACAAAAAACCTTATATGCCCCCAGGGCATATAAGGGGGAATGATGGGCGTGGGGGGGGTTAGTTGCCCTCCAATCACTTTCGACTATTAAAAAGGGTTCTAGCCCTTTGAATTTGCTATCGAATGAGCCTTTTTTGAAATTTCTACGACAACGCCTTCTATAAAAACCTTATATGCCCCCAGGGCATAACTTAAACCCTTCAGTGAGTTATGTATATTTTTAAGTAGTAGGCTAAATATGTCAGTCAGTTATATATTTCTGTATATAACTTATATGCCTAGTCAGTGAGTTACACATATTTATAAGTAGTAGGCTAAATGTGTCACTCAGTTATATATTTCTGTATATAACTTATATAGGCCTAGTCTGTGAGTTACACATATTTATAAGTAGTAGGCTAAATATGTCACTCAGTTATATATTTCTGTATATAACTTAGATAGGGCTAGTCAGTGACTTACACATATTTATAAGTAGTAGGCTAAATATGTCACTGAGTTATATATTTCTGTATATTACTTATATTGGCCTAGTCAGTGAGTTACACATATTTTAAGTAGTAGGCTAAATATATCCCTGAATGATATATTTCTGTATATAACTTATACAGGCCTAGTCAGTGAGTTACACATATTTATAAGTAGTAGTTTAAATATGTCACTCAGTTATATATTTCTGTATATAACTTAGATAGGCCTAGTCAGTGAGTTACACATATTTATAAGTAGTAGGCTAAATATGTCACTGAGTTATATATTTCTGTATATAACTTATATAGGCCTAGTCAGTGAGTTACACATATTTTAAGTAGGCTAGTAGGCTAAACATGTCACTGAGTTATATATTTCTGTATATAACTTATATGCCTAGTCAGTGAGTTACACATATTTATAAGTAGTAGGTTAAATATGTCACTGAGTTATATATTTCTGTATATAACTTATATAGGCCTAGTCAGTGAGTTATGTATCTTTATAAGTAGTAGGTTAAATATGTCACTGAGTTATGGCCTTTGCAAAACAAAAGTGATCCGTTTATATGGCCTCCCCCAGGCCATTCAGCGTGTCCCCAGGTGGCGATAGGGAAACGCTCTACAGATATGTAGAGTACCTCCATAGGAGGCACGGACCAAGGGAGGACCTTGTCCCTGGGGGTCCATAATAGAAACTGGGGCACCCTCGCCCGGGGGCATAAATACAGGTGGAGGAGGAAGAAGGCCCCTCAAATGTACACTCAAAAGGGCCCACTGGTTTATCTACAAGTTCCTTGAGTTTGCAAACCTTCTCCCAGCAATGGGTTAAATTGCATGGTGATGCAGACCAGCAGCGCGGGAGGATCCTCTATAGGAGGACAACTATGGCAGGGCGTAAGATCCAGATCTCTGGACAACGGCCTCTGCAAAGGGCTGCCTCGACCTTTTCGGGGTACCTGCAAGACTGGGGACCTTGCGGTCAACTCTATTCCCACTTGAGGAGTGGCGCCCCTCGAGGAAATTATAGCCTAGTAAACGACACAGCATTCGCACGGGATTCTGACTAATGGACAATTCTTCTGGGATTGGTATGTTTTGATGGGCGTCTTTGGGCTGAAAAACCTCTTCCTAGCTAATTTATCTATTACGGGTTGCCTCCCCGTAGTAGCATAATATTTGTAGGCATGAATATATAATGAGTCGGAGGTAATAGGCTTGAGATTGTCTGTGCAGGATTTCGACTCTTGTTGATAGAAGAGCATCGCCAAGTGCTGAATACCATGTTGTGACCAAAATGGGCTCATGACTGCACAGATCCTCCGTCCATGGTGGTCCCAGGGAGTTCTTGCTGTTTGGTTCTTAGCCGGCTTAGGCACTTCAGTGTTAATCTGACAAGATATGTGATCCCCATCCTGCACTGGTATCCTGGATCATTGGTTTTACTGAGGCGAAAAAAATTTCAATGATTTAAAGAACATGAAAATTGGAACTTGGAATGTTACGACATTAAAAAATGACTATCGTATGGACATTTTGACGGACGAATTCAGACGATTCGAACTGGACTTATTAGGAGTTTCAGAAACTCATATCCCAGGGGTAGGAAGCCTGAAAGTAGGTGAAGTAGAATTTGTTTACTCAGGCAGGAAGGATGGGGTACATAGACAGGAAGTAAGGCTCATGATTAGTAAGGAAGCTGCTAAGTCTTGTTTAGGCTGCGAAGGTATTAATAATAGAATACTAATTGCTCATTTTATGACTAGAAAGTTCATGGTATCAGTTATAGTAGTATACGCTCCTGTAGAACCGACTGATGGAGATACTAGTGACTCAGATGAATTTTACTTACAGTTACAGGAGCAAATAGACAAGGTCCCAGGTAGAAATATGATGTTATTACTGGGAGATTTTAATGCCCAGGTTGGTAGAAATAAGGATAGATGGTATCCCAGCTTAGGTAAATTTGGTGTAGGAAAAGAAAACAGTAATGGATACAGACTTTTGCAATTTTGTAGGTATAACAATCTAGTTATAACCAATACGGTGTTTGGTCATAAAATGGCTCATAAGCTAACATGGTATTCATGTGATGGTAAGACAGCAAACCTTATTGATTATGTTATAGTAAACCGAAGACTGGCAGGATCAATACAAGATACTAGGGTATATAGGAGTGCTGTTATTGATGTTAAAAGTAAAGGAAGGGTAATTATCTCCCGGGAAGTTATGATGTTAGTAGACTCCAGGATGAGAATTTGAGAGAAACTTTCCAGGAACAGTTGAATACTAAACTTAAGAGTTTAAAATTTGATAATGTGGAAGATGGTTGGAATAATTTTAGAAAAATAATTTGTGAAGTTGCTGAAGGTGTCTTAGGGAAGAAAGCTAGAACTGCAGCTAAGAATATTAGGAAAAAAGCTTTATGTTTAACAGAAAGGAGAAGGGACTTGTACAAGAATTATTTGAGTGATAGATCGCATGAAAACAAAAAAAATGTAAAGAAAGTGGAGAAAGCATTGAAATATGAGCTAAGGAGGTGTGAAGTGGAGGCCATGGATAAAATTGCCGAGGATTTAGAAGATGCAGCTAGACGGCATAATAGTAAAATATTGTACTGGCACGTTAATAAATTGAGAGGTAGTTGTCAATCCGGACTTGTCCCAGTTAAAGATAGGAATGGGGTGGAAATTAGCGATAATGAAAAAGCTATAGCAAGATGGGCCGAACATTTTGAGAACTTGCTTAACCGAGAGAGAGCTACAAGAAAAAATGGAGAGGAAAATGAAAAAGTTTTTGATCCTTTGGATGTGAAGGAAGATTAGTTTTGTGGGGAGGAATTAGCAACAGTACTAAAAGGATTAAAGAATAATATGGCTCCAGGTGCTGATAGGGTGGTAAATGAGTTTCTTAAATATGGTAGCTCGGAGGTTACAAATAAGCTACTGAAGATTATGAATATGATTTTTGAAAAAGGGAAAGTACGTAACGATTTCAAGAAAACCTTAATTAAGTCACTTCATAAGAAAAGTGATAAAATTGAGTGTGGTAATTATTGAGGCATTAGTCTGGTCTCTGTAGGTAGTAAATTACTTAGTAATATGATACTTTTTAGACTGAGAGATGCCGTAGACAAAGTTTTAAGAGAAGAGCAGTGCGGTTTTAGAAAAGGTAGAGGATGTGTTGACCAAATTTTCACTCTTAGGTTAATAATTGAGAAGTGCCTAAGTTTTCAAACACCTTTGGTCCTCAGTTTTATAGATTATGAGCAAGCGTTCGATTCTGTTGATAGAAGAGCTTTAGTAAAGGTTTTATCCGTGTATGGTATACCAGACAAATACATTAAAGTGATTAGTGCTATGTACGAGAATAACACTGCTGCGGTTAAGGTAGGACATGAGGTTAGCAGCTGGTTTTGTATTAGATCAGGAGTTAAGCAGGGCTGTGTTCTACCCCCTTTATATGGATTATTTTGTTGGTCTTTGTTTTAAGGAGCACAGAAAAGGCAATAGGAAACCACGGAATCAAATGGGGAGGAAAAAGTCTCCTGAACTTAGATTATGCTGATGATTTAAGCATCCTAGATGAAACTGTGAGCAATATGAATGAAGTATCAGAGGTTTTGTGAGTTCAGGGTGCTAGTATTGGTTTGAAAATTAATGTTAGGAAGACTAAGTCAATAAAGCTAGGAATAAGTGAAGATGAAAAGGTGACGTTGCGTAATGAAAAAATTGATCCGGTTGGCAGCTTTAATTATCTTGGTAGTATTATTAGTAAAGATGGTGGGAGCAGTGAAAATGTTAAATATAGAATGGCCAAGGCTCAAGGTGCTTTTTCACAGTTAAAAAAAGTATGGAAGAATAGGAAGATAAGTCTGCAAACCAAGATTAGAATATTAGAAGCTACAGTGATGACAGAGGTCCAATATGGCTCTGAAGCTTGGACGCTCCGTAAAGCGGATGAAGATTTGCTAAATGTTTTCCTGAGAATTTGCTTAAGGATTATTCTGGGTATCCGGCTGACTGACCATATTTCAAACAATAGGCTGTAGGAAAATTGAGGTTCAATCCTGCTCTCTAGAGCTATAATGAAAGAAAGGTTGAGGTGGCTAGGGCATGTTGTGTGGATGAAGGATGACAGATTGCCGAAGGTTGTTCTTTTCGGCCAACCGTCTAGGGCAAAACAGAAAGCAGGTCCTCCTCGTCTGAGGTGGGAGGACGTCATAAAGAAAGATTTAAAGGAAATGGAAACTTCATGAGCGGGTGGAAAAAGGGAGGCTTTGAATATATTGTGATTGAGGAGGAACATGCGTAGCTGTTTTGGCCTCAGGCGGCTTGGTGATACGGTGAGTTGTTATTAGTAGTAGTAGTACTCGCCTGGAGCTACTTTCATATGTGCTACTAAATTTAATTTTTAAAAGAAAGAATTAAAGGTCTATTTCTTCTTAAAAAAACATTACAAACAGAAACGACACTATTTTTCCCTAGATAGGAGGTGATTAGTAACTATATAAAAAAATAAGTTTTGGACTGAAACTAAGGAACAACATTAAAACTTAAAACGAACAGAATTTATTCTGTAAAACAAAAAAGTTCATGGCAGTGTTGTTTCTAAACTAAATTTTAACCAAAAACGAGCAGAGATTAATTTGAAAAAAAAAGTTTTTCCGAGGGAAGTGAGGAGCGAAGCTGAAACTTAAAACGAATTTTTGTTTAATTTGGCATCACTTCTGCACAATGAGCTCAGTTCAATGATTGACTGTCATGTTGTATCTGAAAAGGACATTTCATGACTATCTTGTAGACAAGTTGGATTTACCCCATGTTACCAAAGATCGATATTTTAAATGGTAGAACAGATTCTAAGCATTAGATAAAAAGGGTTGAAGCCAGTAACCATCCTTTGATGGCTCTACTAACTTAGTGGAATGTAGTGTTGTGTTGATCATTCATGTATTGCAGTTCTGTGCCTGCTTTCGTTTATCTCTCTCCCTTGTCATTGTTTTTCCGTCTTAACCTTTACTTGCGACCCTCCGTGCAAAAAGCGGGGTACTAAAGTAGAAATGCTACTTGGCAGGTATCAAATTTGTTGGCAGATTTTGTCCGAAAATACCCTTTTCACATATAAAAATAATTTTTGCTCAAAGAAAAGCTGTCAAAACATAAGTTGTGCTCCGCTTTGCAAAAAGTGGGGTAGCATAGTAGCAATGCTACTTGACAGTTTTCATGGCCTAGTAAAATTTGTTGGCAGATTTTTTTCAAAAATACCAGTGCTTCCATTATTCCTGAATTTTTTGGGATTTCCCCCAAAATCTGTCTCCTCATAAACATTCTCGAAATCGGTTCCCCAAAAAATCCCCTTTTTTCAGGGTTGCCGCCCCTAGTGATTCATCATTGATGGCAATCCACCCCTAGTAACTATGACTTTCACTTGACTTGACATAATCTTTTCACTACTTTCAAAAGTTTATGTTTCAATTATTTACTACACATCAAAACCAGACATAGATCATTAAATTATTGACCTTTCTTCCTATGCTAGTAAAAGTATACTGACCTTTTTATAGTTGTAGTATAGTGATCAATGAGTATTAAGCATGCAGTTGGGTATCTATTATTTTTATAATGCCAATATCATTGGAGTGTGCAACTCAATCCATGAACTATCAGCAGTAAGCTATATACAGTATACTTGAGACTTTGAATACTATACACCATTAGCAGTATTAGAGTAAATATGATACATTACTTTAATATGATTAAATATGATTCAGAAAACTATTGATATTTCTAACTGCAAGCTATACTAAGTTACATTTGTTAATTTTGTGCAAATTTTACCTATAGAAATACTTTTTGCTCAAAGAAAAGCTGTCAAAACACAGATTGTGCTGCTAAAGTGTTGACAACTTTTGGAATTCTGCTACTGGCAGTTTTGGAACTTTTTGCACACCTGCTTGGGACAGGTTTTCGAATAAATTCATCAATTCAGTCATAATTCCCCTTCGAATAAATTCATCCATCCATTCATAATTCCTTTGTCTTTCCTAGATGCCTAGAAATTGTGTTCGGAAAACACAACACCGGGTTGGAGGAACATATGATGCAACTCAGCTACAAAACGCGCTAGCAGAGATATCTTTAAAGTGAATGTCTATGCTACAGGCTTCCAAAGTGTTTCAGATACCGCGCACTACCTTGCCTCATCGTCTTATGAAGAAGACACAAGTCAAAAAACCAGTTTCTGGTGGAGGGAGGGGCCAAGAAATTCCTGCTGAAATAGAAAAGGATATGGCTCAGGGTCTCCGAATACTTGAAAAGAGGGGCATAGGTCTCAGCAAGCAGGAATTTCTTGACCAAGTCCAAGACTATCTCATCAAGAACAAAGTTCAAACAAGATTTAAGGACAACCGACCTGTTCATGACTGGTGGGTGGGGTTCAAGTGCCGAAAAAAATTTCACTAAAGGAACCAGAAAGGTTAGAAAACAAAATACTTTTGCAGCAATCTGACCCCTTCATAATGTATGGTTTTTATGAGCTGTTGCATGAAAAATGCCACGGCGATGGATATTCTTGACAAGCCTCAGTGCTGGTTCAATTTGAACGAGACTTCTTTCTGCAGGGATCCTGGCAACACGAAAGTTGCAGGATCCAAAGGCTCACCAGTCACTCGTAGAACAGGTGGTAATGGACGTGAAAATACAACTGTCTTGGCTTGTATCAGTGCAAACGGTGAAAAACTTCCACCTCTAATAGTTTTCTCTGCAAAGAATACCTGGACCTCATGGATACCTGTAGATGGAGCATACCCTCGTGCATCTTACTCACTTACCAAGAAAGGGTGGATGACGTCTGATCTCTTTATGAACTGGTTTGAATTCCAATTTCTTCCTCATGCAAAGGGAAAGGCACTCCTCATCTTAGATGGACATGGCTCACGTCTTTCTCTTGCTCTTGTCAAACTTGCAAACGAAAATAACGTGACAATTCTCAAGCTAACTCCACATGCTTCAACCTCTCGATAAAGGGGTTTTCAAGGGAATGAAAGTGTCTTATGATCAGAATCTCGTGAAGTGGCAGAGGGAGCACCCTGGCAACATTCTGTCGAAGGAGGATTTTTTATGTCTCTTATCAAAGGTATGGGATACCTATCTCACTCCTAGTCTGATCAAAAAGTCGTTCAAAGCAACTGGAATCTTCGATCTGAGTGTTCCAAGGAGAATAAACTCATCCGTAATTGACCAGACCAAGTTTGAACCTACCAAGTTGAGATGCTATGCACAAATGAAAAAGGAACAAGAGGAAAAGGCAGGCACATCTAAAGTCACAACCACCATCAACACTGAACTAGAAAAAATTACCTTTTCTGTTACCTTTAGTCCAAAGAAGTTGTTTGGCAACCAATCAAAAACTTTTGAAGAGATTCTTCTTGAATCAATCAAGCGGCCCGACCTACCATCAGTTTCAGGAATAGAAAAACGGAAGAACATTGCAAGAGAGGCAGAAGTGATAACATCAAAAGAACATCTAGAGGTGCTTAAGAGGGAAGAAAATCTGAAACCAAAAGGCAAAGGAACTTGAACTTGGCTCTGATGATGATGATCAGAGTATTCAAGATACCATTCAAGAAAGTGACAGTGATGGCAAGGAGACACCCAGTAAGCAAAAGATTGTTCCCAAGGTAAATGAGTACTATGCAGTTAGATACGATGCCAGGAATGACGAACAAGGTTGGTACATAGGAAGGGTTCAAGACTTTCCTGACGAGGGAAAAGTTAAGCTCAAGTTTCATCACTGCTTCAGCCTTGCCAACTACTCTTTCAACTGGCCAAAGAAAGACGATATTGATACTGTGAATGACAAATACATTTTTGCAGGACCAGTAAATTTAGTGGGAACCGGACCATTTGAAATACCCCAAATCTGTCAGGTTAGAGTATCGTACAAGGCAGTTACTGGCAAGCGTCTGTAGATCTTTGCTTTATGCCCATACACGTAAGCTACAACATATATGAGTCACTTTTTGTATCTGAAGTCAAACCATAATTTGTGTGATATGTTTTTCTTTTTTAAAATATAAGCAATCATTTACATTCAGTGATTCTTGCACCTTGGCTAAGATACTTGTAATGTTTATCTGTTGGGTAAGTCAAACACTGTCGGAGTTACCCCAAAGCAGCAGAAAAAAGTATGGTCTGGCCTTTTGATGCCAGTCAGTTTGACATAAAAATTATTTGCTTATGGACTTATAGTGATTCCTCGATACCCTTTGAGATGGTGAAATCATATTATTTTTGACATATTGTTGAAAAAAGCTAGTATGGTTTGTTGTACTTCCCCCAAAGCTGGGGTAAGTCCAACATAGAATACTGCACCAACTTTGAGACCTGGTGATGGGTTACAAGCACAGTATGTGGGAAAAATCAGAAAGTGAATAATGTGGGAAACTGCTGTAAAAAAAAAAGGTTGATAGAAGATGATATGAGATACTCGTAAAAAAAAAAAAAAATCTTGAGAGTCAATTTAACAGAAAAAAACATGTTAAAGTGTCGGACTTTCCCCGATTCTCCCTATTTACTTTTGACTCCTAAATCAATATTCTTGTTTCTTATACTTGGCTTTTGTGTTTTCAGTAAAATGTTAGTTTCCTGTAATCCAACAAGCATAGAGAAGTATTGCCAATTGAGTTATTGTCATTAGTTTCATTGATCTATGTTAGATATGCTGTAAGGCAATAATTTCTGTTCGTTTAAGTTTCAACTTCTCTCTTAATTTTCCTCAGAAAAACCTTTTTTTTTAAATTAATATATGGTTCTAAAACGTGGGCGCCGCGAAAGACGGAGGAGGATTTGTAGGGTATGCAATCCGTAGCAATTGTCTACGGATTATTTTGGGTACCTGTCTGACTGGCTGTATTTCAAACAGCAAGCTGCACGAAAAATGCGGTTCGATCCCACCTTCAAGGGCTATAGTGAGAGAAAGGGTGAGATGGCTAGGACACGTGCTGCAGATGAAGGATGACCGATTGCAAAAGACTGTCCTTGATGGCAAACCATCTAGGGCCAAACAAAAAGCAGGCCATCCCCAAATGGGGTGGAAGGATATCGCTAGGAAAGATCTAAATTAAAATTGGAAGTTCTTGGGGGGGGGGGGGAAAAGACGGAGGCTTTGAACGGATCGGGATAGGGGAAGAGCTTACCTAGCTTTATTGCCGCAGGCTGCTTTGTGCTACAGTGAGTTGTAAGTAGTAGTAGTATCTTCTGAAAATTTTATATTTTTGTTCAATGCTCCAGGGATTGCGTCAACACTGAAAAGTTAGAAACTTGTATGTAGTGATGCTCATAGAAACTTTGAAGGATTGGAAATGACTCTGGGTATAAACTAATTTAGTTTGTTGGTATTTTCTGCATCAGCGAAGAAGGAGGATATCATCGGTATAAACTAGATAAGATAGAGCAAGGTAAGAAGGACATTCATAGTATATCGGTCACAAAATGGTACTGCGGATATGAAACTATTGCATTCATAAATCATTGAGCCAAACTTACGTTTAATATATAGAATTCTTGTAAGAAAAACATGTGTGTTATCAGAATTTTGAAGGCTAGTGGGTGCGAAAATTGTATTTAAGATTCTAAATTTTCAGGTTGCGGCAACCCTACCACTATGATTCTCTGGCAAGACCACCAACACCTCAAAATCCACCATTGGACGAAGAAGCTGAAGATCCTGGTCCTCAGACCTTTCCACCTGTTGAACCAACATACTCACGATATCGATATTATTCTAAACTTATTGCTCCTGGCTCAAACGAAGATGCATTGGTGGGTTTATATAAATTGTTTCATTACCTATAAAAAGACAACTTACAGGTTTCTTTCTCTTGCACATGTGTTTTGTAGTTAACTTTCAAGAACTTTGTAGGCATTTACTGTACAAGAGGAGTTGTAAAGAAAAGAAGAAAAATGATGTTATGCTAGCATTTTCAGTTGGTTTTTGAGTTTAAATTCTTTTTTGTTTATCGGACTCCACAAAGCCACAAATTAGTGTTGTCTAAATAAAGTGATGTGTCTCTCATTAAAAGATTGTCATAGAAACTTGGGAAGAAGCTTATTTGATTGGGACTTATCATTTCCCGCCCTTTTAAATGTGATCAGAGGACAACCAGGCCCTTTGCTATGCCTTTTTTGTTCCTGGGCACCCCATAGCCCCCACGGCACTGAGTAAAAATATTGAAATTGCTATATTGCTCAGAATGGGCAAAATGTCCAAAATGGTGCCTCTAATGGAGGCATAGCCCTTTGCGCCAGAAAGAACCCACCCTGCGCTCTACCAGCTACTTTTAAGCAGAAACGTAAGCATGTTGAAACTTGTTGAAGGAGGAATCTTGCACGAATTTTTGTATCTATTTGACAAGGGTGAAATAGTGAACTGGAGAAAATTGGTGCAAAAATGAGGCAAGTCCTGACTGGGTGCCAAAACGAGCTGAATCCAAATTTCAAACTGACTTGGTACAAAAATGAGTGCAAAGTCATGACTCGTTAAAACAAATTAAGTGATGATTAGGTTAAAAATAACCTAATTCCTAAACCGGGACAAAACAAGTGAAGCCCTGGTTTGTTGCAAAAACGTGGTAGGTTCCAACTGGGTGTAAAGATGGGCAAAGTTAAAGTTTGCAGACTTACTTGATGCGAATGTGAGCTTAGTCGTGATTTTGTGCAAGAAATGAGCCAAGTACTGACTTGTTGTAAAAAGGACCTGAGTCTAGATTCGGTATAAAACCAAGCTAAGCCAAATCTCTGCTTACTCCTCCCCTTATTGCCAACTTTCCAGCAGAAAGGTAGGCAGTTGCCTTTTTTCTAAATCAGAAAAATACAATGGTTTCTAGTATGTATGATTGGAGGCACAAACTTGGTCTTTGGCCCCTCCATTACCACCCCTACCGCTGACTTTTCAGCAGTGAGGTAGGTAATCTTTTTACCTGGTTGGAAGGAAACCTATGAATTATAAAAATAATTATTTTTAGAGGCATTCATCCCTTCTCAGGCCCTTTCACGAAAGTTCTCAGATCTGCTTAAGACTTATGGGTAAAGTGCCCTGGGCCAACGGGACATAAAGACAGATTCCCAGAGACTTACGATGTTTCCGAACCCCATCTACGATCTGCATGACTTTGCCTAGATCTAAGTGGAATTTTATGAACGCATTGCTGCAATCAAGGATGCTTTCTCCAAGAAAATGTAGGCCACTGACTCTTACAGTCCAAACTCTTACAGCCTTCACTGTTTTAGAAATGAAGATTTCCCCAAACTATGAAATATTGAAGCATTCTAGTCTCTGGAATGTAAAGGTAAGCAGTGTAAAATTTTTGTTGAAATCTGCGTTTGCTGTATGTACCTTCTTACCAAACCTAAGTACTTTTGGTTTTCAGTCACTTTCCTGCCAAGCTACGGCAGAAGTAGCCAGTCTCAGTGACTTCCTCCCAGAAGTGATTGATGAATCCTGTGCAAATCAGTTCTACATAAGAAAATCAGTAACGCACTTTATTGATTTGTGTCCCTGCAATACTTATATGTTTTGCTATCCTGACAAAAAAAAAATCACACGAGATAGGGGGTAAGAATTTATTTCGAATCCTAGAATTTGGTCATACGCACATCCACCACATGAATCTGTCGATCAAACTTGATTGGGAATAATATATGGAGTCCTAGTTGTGCCATTTTGGGTGTCTAGGCACAATTTGACCCATACAGGGGAAGGAGGCTGGTTCTATAATCAGGACATCTACCAAGAGGTTTATTTTGATCTCAAATTAACTTCTTAGGTTTTGCCACAGTTGCTTCATTTTGTGTATCCAGACACAATCTGACCTCTGTGATAGGAGGGGGACTCCTAAATTCATGTCATCAAGACATCTGCCAGACGGGATTGTTGAATCTGAACCAATTTTGGTAAAAAGGAAGAGTCAGTGTCGTTATTGTGCTTTTTTGAGATGATGACTAGATTTGACCTTTATAAGAGGGATAGGGCCTATATTTGTGTCATCAGGCTATCTATCCGAAGTGAATGTTTGATATCAACCAAACTGGATTAGGAATAAGCGCTTGTGTCCCAACTGTAACTTTTAGGTGTTTTAACCCGATCTGAACTTTATGAGTAATGTTAATGTCTAAATTATTTATCATCGAAACAGTAACCAGAAGATGCTGTTGCCATTCAATCAAACTTTGTGAAAAGCAAGAGTAAGCTCGGGCTTCGACTTGATCCAGATTCTGTAGGGGGTATTGGCTCCTAAATTCTAGTTAGTAGGACATCTACAATAAGTGATTGTTTGATCTTAGCCATGTTTAATGACAGGTAATTTACTAAGGTCTTCTTTATGTTTTCTGGGAATTCAGAAGCCATCAAACCTCTCAAAGAGTAGAAAACGATGAAGTATACGTAAATTTTGGTAACCAGGGTGTCTACAAAAGTGGGTTGTGGGATCTCAACCGAATTTGGTCAGAATTAACAGTTCAAGTCCTAGAAATGCCTTTTTAGAGCCGGGACCAATTCTTTCTCTGTTTGGAAGGAGGAAAGGGGTCTTTAAAATTCTCATTATGAGCACACTTACATGAAAGTGACGTCGTATCTTACCCAATTTGGGTGAAAAGCGAGAGATGAGCATCTAACTATGCATTAAAAGGCCTTTGAATAGCTAGAATTTTAATTGGTGGATCAGTAATTGCTAGGTGGGCTGGTGGAATTCATTCTGTCAAACCTGGTCAACGGCTATGATTATGGCTTTGAGTGTCCATGCTCTATTAGACCTCTATGAGAGAAGGGCTAGGTCATAGTCATCTACACCAATCAGGAGGGCTTAGTTGTGTGACCTTGGTTATATTACGTTAGGATTAGCAGCTTGGGTTCCGGTTGCACCTTTTTAGTAGTTAATTCGTATCTTATAGTCGTTAAACCATCTGCTACTGAAAGTAAATATCGTATGACCTCTTAGCTAAATTTTTGATTAAACCCACATCATCAAACAGTTCGTGGTAACGAACTGTAAGTAAGGAGCGACCCGGCTCAATGGTAATCGAAACTCTAAAAAACGGGATTTTGTTACCAATAGATACATCGAAAGAATCAGATTTTAATTCTGATTTCAAATATATAAATTTCATCAAGGTTAATCTTACCCATCAAAAGTTACGCGCCTGAGAAAATTTGGCCGATTTTCGAAAAAAGGAGGAAAGACCCCATAAAAGTTATAGAACCTTAATGAAAATCACACCATCATATTCAGCGTATCCGAGAACCCTATTGTAGAGGTTTCAAGCTCCTATCTACAAAAATGTGGAATTTTCCATTTTTTGCCAGAAGAAGGATCACGGATACGCGTTTATTTGTTTTTTTGTTTGTTTTTTTTTTTTTTTTTTTTCCAGGGGTGATCGTATCGACCCAGTGGTCCTAGAATATCGTGGGAGGGCTCATTGGAATGGAAATTGAAAGTTCTAGTGCCCTTTTTAAGTGACAAAAAAAAATGGAGGGCAACTAGGCCCCCTCCCACGCTCATTTTTTTCCCAAAGTCACCTGATCAAAATTTTGAGATAGCCATTTTGTTCAGCATGGTCGAATATATGATAAAAATGTCTTTTAGGATGACTTTATCCCCCAAAGTCCCCAGGGGGAGGGCTGAAAGTTATGAACTTTACTCAATGTTAACATATAGTATTGGTTATTGGGAAGTATACAGACTTTTTCAGAGGAGATTTTTTCTGGTAGGGGGGGGACAGAGAGGGTCGGGGGCTATATGGAAGGATCTTTCCATGAAGGAAGTTTTCATGGGGGACGGGACATTGCTATGATGGGGGCGCCGGATTTCCCAGCATTATTAAAGAAAAAGATCAGGAATTAAATAAAAAAAAACAAGTTTTTCAACTGATCAACTGATTGTGATTAAGAGGTCATTTTTAAAGAACTGAAAAAAAAAATTCGAACTATAGTTTAAAGAGCAGGGTATTGACTACGGGGCGAACCCCCTAATATACGTGTTAAAAATTTATGAATATAGAAGTTCGTTACGTAAGTTAATTCTAAGTTACGTATATTTATTACTAATAAAAACGTTCGTAAATAAAATTAAACAAGTTTCGAGAAAGCCATTTAACCAAATATAATATGCAAATTTTGTTTTAATTATTCATGTACGGAGCCAAAATCAAAACCTGCATTAATTCAAAAACGTTCAAAAATTAAATAAATAAAAAAAAACTGTTTTTGTAACTGAAAGTAAGGAACTACGTTAAAACTTAAAACGAACAGAAATTATTCCGCATTTGAAAGGGGCGGCCCCCTCATCAACGACTCTCTATTTACGCTAATTTTTTAATTTCTAAAAGCTATATTTTTTTAAACAATAAAAAAACATTAGCTTAAATAGCGAGGCCTTGAGGAGGGGCCAGCCCCTATCATATACGGAATAATTTCTGTTCGTTTTAAGTTTTAACGTCGTTCCTTACTTTCAGTTAAAAAAACTTGTTTTTTTTTTATTTAATCACACCCATAAGCCGACTGTTTAAGTTGGCCATAATTGCAGCAAGTTGTCCTGGGCGATCAGATATATGATCGAAATTAACGCTTTTAGAGAGCCGTAAAAATAGTCTTACAGTTTCGTTTTATCGTCGCTTTGGTTCATTAAGGTTATTTCTGGAGTTGTCAATTTCCACAGCAAACAACAAGCCTAAAACGAGACATATACAGCTGTCCCGTGAAACTTAGTCACACATGATGTTCCATAAGTGCGACTCATAGGCTATAGTTTCTGCAACGCTTCATGGCATTGAGGCACTGGCACCGGTGTTGTTATTAGTTTTGCCAGTTTGACGCATTCAGTAAGAAAGACGTTCCAGGGCAATGATAATAAAGGGTAATAACACATAATCGCTTATAAATGTATGTCTCGGGGTCTAATCTGATTCTCCGATACTTTTTAGGGGTGTACCTAGATATTCTTTTAGGGAGGGGAAGGAGGCTAAAATCTGAAATTTTGCTCTCAGGGGACGGGGATTTTCAGATACTTTCAAGTACTTTTCATTTAAATTTATACGACTCTGTTGATAAAAAAAGCATACGAACAAAAAGATTACGAAGGCCACAAGAAATGCCTATAAGTGTTTTTATAGTAGTAAATTTACAATCTTTCAGCATTTATTTTGTTAAATATAAAAAGTATAAGTAATTACAATTAACAAAATACCAAGTTTTTCAGGAGTATTAAGATTTTTTTATATTCTAGTATTGGGGGGGGGGGGCGGGTGGCGTGTTAGTTTGCTTGTCCCATTTGATCTCCATTCCTGTATATGCTCTTGAATAACTTTGAAACGAAAAGGAACTATACAATTAATTTGTCCAGAAGACTGTTAGGCCTTGGTTTAAAATGGGGGAAAACGACAGCATTGTTTTATATATTCGCTGGGTACATTATAATGCCTCCTGCCATCCCCTCCTCATACCCTGCTTAAAACTCAGATATTCGAGCACCTGTATTAGTCAAACCTTGGCAGAATGTGAGTTGGTATTCAATAGCAGACTCCGACCAAGAATAGTACTGTATTCAAGATTGCTGTAACGAGGGAAAGTATTGAAATCTGCTTGTTTATTGGACATTTCTATTTTAACTGTTCCCGTTTTTTATTTCAAAGTAATTTACGATATTTTATCTAATCTTTCATTTATTTTGTGATTTTAGAGGATTCCACTTCACGTGATTCCCGTCCATTTCTTGTACCCCATGATTCCTGGAGTCATTGATGTGACAGCTGGTAAACAAAGCAGCTTGGTAACCATGTAATTCTACTTTTTGATTTCTCTTTTTCATTCTTTGAATTTTAATTGTGCATATATTTTCATGAACTCGTTTATTTTTTATACTTTTTTTTAATTAATAAAATAATTGTAGTATATAGAAAAAATCTGTAATAGAGTAAGAGAAAAAAGATCGTGATGTTTTGTTAGTGGTTTGCTTAGATAGGAAGTTGGTAGTAAATTAGGTCTTCTTAGTTAGTTCGAAATATGTCTGGTTAGTTCAATTCGCAAGATACATCTAAAATTGGGTAAAACTATATGAATCTGCCTTGGGAGGCGATGGGTTTTGTTTGAATAATTGTTGCACTTCATAAAAATGCGAAAAGAAAATATGTAGGGTCGCAGAAACTGAGATCGTTAAATATTGCGAAAAGACTCTGGGGCGTAAAGTTTTTGAATCTCGTTCTTATATTTTGTTTATTATATTTTGTAAATATAGGTAAGTATGTGGTTATTCTGTTTCGTAACTATATAATGTTCTAAGTATAAGATTATTTTAATGTTGACATACATTTTATTTTTGATAATGATTTCAAATATGCAGAAGTCTCATATTTAGAAGAAATCTGCAGAAGTATGATATTTCTGACGAGCTTTCTGTCTATTAAATTTAAAACCAATTTTTTTTTCCTGAACAGTGAAGTGGGAATTTGAAACTTAAAATGGACAAAAATGAATAGATTGTCAAACGTAAATTGAGTAGAAATATCTGTGGATCAAGAAATGAAACTTAAAACGGAACAAACATGAAAAAAAACGTCAGTGAAGTCAAACTTAAAGAAATCATAAAGCACCCAGAGTAAGGACGGTGTTTCTGCTTCAACTGTTCATTTTGTTCAGCCAATTGATTTCCTTATAACTCAAAGGAATGAACTCAGAAGGGAGAAACTATTGGTGAAAATTTATGACATGTTAGACTACTAAATCAATCAAACAGTAAATTCATTTAAATTAAACAGAGACAAATTACAGAACCTTAGACTCCCACAAAAGTTCTTTAGCCTGTGAGAGTGGGAGACTAAACATTACACTAAATAATAGAAGTAATTATAGATAATAGCGCACTTATATTAATCACATTAAATAATAACACAAACAAAACAAGCTGAAAGGAAAGATAGAGGGGGAAAAGAGAAGCGAGGAGAGAACTAGCTTTCTAGACATAGGAGGTGGTCAGTTAGCTCTTTTTTAAATTGTCCATAAGAATGACAATAAACTAAATTGATTGTTGCAAATTTATTGAAATTAGAAAATAGAATTCATGTAATTTTGAGCAGTATTTAGCTATTATAATCTTGAGGATTCAAGCGGGTGGATTGAGGAAAAAGAAGATAAACTCTATCAGCTTGTTGTTAGACCTCAGATAAGGAAATTTATACCAGTTAAATAACTCTCCTTCAACCACTGGTTTTCTTGTGAATTCTCTAAATATTGTTTTTAAGACAAAGTTGTTGACGTAGGGTGTTGACGAGATGGAAGTTAGCCAGTCTTCTGGCTGTAGAATTGACACATTCAGTCTTAGTCCAGGTCTGAGATTCCGATTCTCAAACCTTCTTGCAAAATTTTTACTTAGCTTGAAACCATAAATGATTCTATGTTTTTACATTTATTTGTTTTTTTTTACTACTGTACTGATTTTTGTTTAAGGATGGAAAAATATGTCTTACTGCAGTAGTTAGTTATAGGTAGAGGCTGCTTTAAATTTATAGGTAAATAAATCTCTTTTAAAGAAAATAGACTTTTTTCAAGTTAAGGGACTTCTTATGCCAAATCTACTATATCTTTGGGGAGTAAAAGAAATGTTACACTTTCTCGTAAATTATATAATAGTAGCTTGATTCCCCGTCCCCAGTTACGCCATTTATTGTGACAAGGAAAAAAGAAATACTGTATAAAAATACAACTTTGTTTTTAGTTAAGTGCAAATGACGCTTTAGCCGTTTGGGAGAGAGGGGGGGGGGCTCAGAATAAGCAACACTGTCCTTATTAGTGATAGCTTATGACTGTATTAGGTTTAACTTCACTGTTCGATTCGATTTTGTTCGTTTTTAATTTTATTTTTTCACTTAAATTATTGTTTGCTTTTTTGAGTTTGACATCTTAGATAAGTGGGCTTCTGATCGTTATTTTAAATTCGCTCTTTACATCTAAAAAAAGTATCGTTTTTAAAATTCATTCAGTTTGGTTTTATTTCATGTAATTTCTGTATATTTCTGATAGTTTCTACATATATTATTAGTTTTAATGTTCTCTAATATGTTTTACTAATTTGAGCACTAAACTGTTAATCAATAGTAGAAGCGTTGCCAATCTACTGAAGCCCCAATGTTTCTATATTAACTCCTGTTGGAGGGGGTGGGTACATAAGAGGCATGTTGTTCTTTATAGAGTCTCGCGGATTGCGTTGATAATTATTTACTAGCAACTAACCGCAATTCTTCTTCCACGGACTTGTGGTACCCTAGAAAAGTTTTGGATAGTATCATTTGCCCAGGATTGTCGGTTTTCGTTTGCCGGGATATTTGAGACCTCTTTTTCTGTTGCTGGATCACTTTCAGTTTTTTTTCAAGAAAATGGTTTTGTTATGCAGAATCAAAACTTTTAATCTTCTTCTCCTTCTCTGGCTTAGGCTATTGGGTTATGATTATCTCAATTGCAGTGCTTCTGGACAGAAACGAATATTGTCCATGGAAAATAAATAAACTTATTTGTTTTTTATATATATGGCTTTGAAAATGAACTGGATATCAAAAGAGCAACATTTACTTAAGAAAGTCTTAACGTGGACGGCATTTCTCCATCTGTTTACCATCTGTAAGTCACTTCTTTGCTGATTGCTCTTCATGTAACTTAACTGTTTGAAAATAGGTTTAAATGGTTTAAGCCTAGTAAGCTGGCTTAAGCCTAGTAAATGGTTTAAGCCTAGTAAGCTGAAAACAGTCCTTAAAATATAATGTTCCAACGCATTAAAGTACATTGCCGAAAAATAAAAATTACATGAATAAACAATAGTATTTTGCATAAATTATAAAAATACAGATAAAACCTTACACAGAAGCTTGAAATGCGATTAGTGTCTTAAAAGAAGAAAATACGTAAAAAAGGAAAATACATAAGAAAGTTGGAAATAATTTATTTTAAATAGTTCAATCTTGTATCTTTCCAAAGAAGATTATTTAAAATTTTCGAGCTATGAAATATGAATCTGATAAAATCTTTTGAAACCCAAAAAAATCTTGACACAAAAGCTACCGAAAAAAAACTAGATACCCAAGTTATTGGAAAAATATTTCTGAAAACCATAGTCTTCTCTTCGAAAGACCATCATGAATTAATTACACGAACTATTGGCAAAAAAAAAAACCAGTGCCAAAATGGATTGCTCATTATTCTCACTGCGGTTTTAGCCTTCTCTGTGTTTCTCTTATTCAGTTTTCTATTTTTTATAGCTTTGCAATATGGAATACAATGATGGGAACCTCATTACTAACCATGCCTTGGGCATTAGAACAAGCTGGTTTAGCTCTTGGTTTATGCTTGATGGTCTTAGTTGCCGGAATATGCTTCTATACGGCATGGCGGATACTCTCAACGTTTAAATTTTATGGTAAGGAGAAGCCTAATATTTAAGTCGAGTTTTTAAATTTGGAAATTTTTTGGAGCAAACCTGATTTCATGTCTAATTTTTATGCGTACATCTACTGTTGAAGAAAATTGACCTTAGACACTACACACACACACACACACACACATATATATATATATATATATATATATATATATATATATATATATATATATATATATATATATATATATATATATATATATATATATATATATATATATATATATATATATATATATATATATATATATATATATGACATTCTTTATTTGACATTCTTAACAAAATGCAAATGAGATTTTACGAAACAAATTTTTGATCACTCAAATGTTTATACCTATTGCAATAAATGGGATTCAGATTACATTTTTGTATTCAATTTATTTACTCTGATCCATGATCAGTTGAGCCACCCACTAACTAAATCACTAAATATTTAAAAAGAAGTGAAGGAAATGCATAATTATTATGGAAAATTTTAATTTATTCTTTTTTGTGATTGCTCAGGGTTTGTTCAGATGCACCATCTTTGCTGTAATAACGGTAGGTTTCTACTGAGAACTGGTGTCTGTCCCAAGGTTTGCATTGCTGCATTTTTTTCTGTTTTTAACATTAGATAGCTTACCTGTAAGAGATGCATCAAAGATACAAATTTGCTTACATCGATTTTGCCCGACGCATCCGTTAGACCGTATGCTATTTTCAACTGCCTTAAGAAAATATTTTAGCACAGTGAGTGAACCATCATGAACTTGCCAAAAAACAACCAACAGCTTTTACGCAAAATTGCTATAAAAAAAGAAGAAGATAAAAATCCTCCCGAGATACTGATGACGCACAGGACAGGACCTCTGATCAATGCTTCGGTCCAAGGCCGTATACAGAGGGTGTAGGAAGTTTGAACCCCCTTTCCCGAAATGTTTGTTCGACTCATAAGAAAACGTAACAAAAATGAATTTTAACAAGTTTTGATGCGTATTTTAAAGTTTTATTGTAAGCCACCCCGAAAAAAATCCTTTTGTACCCCCCCCCCCCCAAAAAAAAAATCAAAAAAAAATCTGCGGACTCTTCGAGAGTATTATTTGAGTGTGCAAATTAAAATCCAATGGGGTCCTGTGACACTGAACAAGATAGTTGGAGTTAACTAGTTGGAACTTTTGAGTGATACGTTATCATAGACAAGTCAGGTTGACCTTCTTTAAAGTTATCCCTGTTCTAAATATACGTTTACGTTTATATAGTTTTGTATGAATACACGAAGTATAGCTAGTACCAAATACCATCCTTTAAGAATGAAGAAGTCTGAGACCAACTACTACTACTACTGCTAACAACTTACTGCAGCACCAAGCTGCCTGAGGCCAACTTACCTACGCACGCTTTTCCTCCATCCCAGTCTGTCCAAAGCCTCCCTTTTTACACTCTTAAGAAGTTTCCATTTCCCTTAAATTTTTCGCTACGACATCTCTCAACCCATTCGGAGACGACCTGATTTTTGTTTGGCCCTAGACGGTCCACCGACATGGACGATCCTTGGCAATCTGTCTGTCCTCCTTTATTTGCAGAACGTGTCTTAGCCATCTCAATCTTTCTCTCATTCTAGCGTAGTGATATATGCTTGAAATGGTTTATATTTTTGTTTATTATGTTAAATAAAGTCAAAGTCAAGTAGAAAGTGGGATTGAACCAAGTTTTTCGTATAGCTTACTGTTTGAGATACGGTCAGTCAGTCGGATACCCAAAACAATCCGTAGGCAATTTCTCTTGAAATCATCCATCCTCCGTTTTTCGAAGCACCGACACTTCAGAACCATATTTGACAAAATGTCATCACTGTAACTTGAAGTATTCTATTCATGGTTCGCAGACTTATCTTCCTATTTTTCCAATCTTTTTTCGACTGTGAAAAAACACCCTGGGTCTTGGCTATTCTACTTTTAATATCTTCACTGCACTATGAAAAATAAAAGTTGACTTCATGGCGTAGGATTTGTTCTCAGAACCCTTAAAAAAGAATTTTGGGAAGTGTTTAATTAAATAGCTTACAAGGGGGGGGAATGAAAATCAGAGTGCATAAGATTCGGGTGGGGTAACATTTTAGAAAATAAGTTAAAATCTTTGGTCATTTTTTAGAAGAAGAGCAAACCTAGAGGTTGAATCGGTGGTTAATACAAAGGGAGGAAAAATCCAAATAAGGGCAATTTTATTTGAAAACAGTGAAAAAGCAAAATTGAATTCTCTATGAGATATTTCAAAAATTTAACCAGTGTTCGTCATCAGCAAAAAAAAAGAGAAACAGGACAGAGATTTAAATTTCAAAACTGACAAATATGGATAAATTATACAATTTGTTCGCCATACATAACTTTCATCTAAGCCGAAAGATGACGGGTTCAATTTTCTTTTTCTTTTTTCTTAGAGATACGGAAAGGCAGTATGTTTCAATTGGCTTTACCGTGTGGCGAGTTTTAAATAGTAACAGTAGAATAAAAACTTGGCTACAATTGCATATCATTTATTCTTAAGAAGATGGAAGAGGGAATAGAAATATTAATAATAGACACTAAATACGGAAACTTTAGGAATAGAGACTAAATCTACTCCTTAAAAAGCTCAGTTCTAAATATATTTTCCTTGGCATTCTTCATGGTACCAGGCTCCTAATGCCGCTAGTTAGATTTTGTTTTATTTAGAGTTTTGCTTTCTCCTTTTAAAGGAACCAGAAGACGCGTCATAAGGGATGACATGCTTTGGTGTACTGTTCCATGTGGACTTTAAGTGTTTCCCAAAATTGGTGTTCAAGTATCCAGTTTGGGCTGTCATCTCTTGTTGGTCGTCTGAATATTCCGCGTTTGTTTGTCGTTGGTGTGTTGTATTGGAAAACGTTAATAGGAACTGTTAAGATGTTGGGGGCGGGGGGGACAACTGTATTACTGATGGGCGTACACTCCACTCCTGATGAGAAATAATCTATACCGATTACGACCACAGGCTGTTTTAATAGCCTAGGAAACCTGTCCCTGCGAAAACTTGCACTTCGAATTGCCACAAATCGCCACCTCAGGCTGCCAAATTTGGAGCTGGTTTGAAGAGGTACCTTAAGGGTACATAAGATATAAGATATATTTATTTCGAGAAATTTCTATCACAAGCCCTGAATGGGCCGAATTCGAATTTCGAAGTCCACAAAAAAAACAAACAAGCAAGAAAATCATAACAAAAGCACAACAACTAAAAAATTGGCAACCAATGCAAAAAAAATAAAAATAAATAAATAATTAAATATCGGAATGCTATATGATTCCTTTGTCACTTCTATTAAAAACTGCAAAATGGCAACTAGTTAAAAAGATAAAAACGGATAAAACTGAAAAAATCAATAATATACACATTAACAAATGTTTAAAAAACAACATAAAAAGGGGATAGGGAACAAAAAAAGAGTATAAAGAAAACGAGCTGTTTCTTTTAATATATAAGAGAAAAGTCAAAATTTATATACAAATTAACCACTATTATGTCAGTAAAAAAAGGGATAAAAGATTTCTTATACCGCAAGGTAGTACAAAGAATGGGAGATAAGGTGGGGATAGGCTGGGACACAGTTCGTGGAGGACGATTTCTATCAGTTACATGGTAATCAGGGAAAAGGGACGCAGTACGGGGGTCAAAAGTGCCAACTTACCAGAACGGAGGCACAAATTATTTCTTCGTCTCTCGAGGGTCTCTAGGTTTGAAATATTTAACAAATGCAAATATGGTATCATGCCCTCTTTAAAAATAATTCTTAGAGCTCTCTTTTGGACATTTTCAATTTTTTGTGTAGCTTCATTAGAGAGGCCAGGATGCCACACAGGACAAACGTACTCTAATATGGGACCCACAAAAGAAATATTTAATTGCAGTAAATGTGAATGGGAGAAAATGAATTTACTTAAAACTTTAAGGAATGAAATCGTGAAGTTTACCTGTCGTAGGACATCGTTTATATGGGCATTCCATTTCAAATTGGAAGAAATAATAACGCCAATGCGTTCAAGAGATGTGACAGAGGTTTCAGGAGGAATAGGAGCAAGAAAAAGAGAGGTAATTTAAGGAGACTTACTGAGACTGTTTCATATCTGCACGGGTTTACTCCCGTGTCAAGGGAAGAGGCCTAACAGGCAATGTCTTGGACTATGTCCATAGGCTTTCTAAACATGTTTTTATGGATTGTCTCTAAGACTGTCAAGTCATTTAAAAATTTCAATATAATTTAATAAAGGGTTGAAAGGCTATTAATCATAAGAGAAAAAAGGAGAGGGCCTAGAATAGTCTCCTGAGGAATGCCATTAAATATGGGGAGATGATCTGAGAAACAAGTTAGATATTTAACTGCTTGAGATCTATTAGAAAGAAAAGAGGCAACGAGCTGAACAACGAAAGTTTCAATGTGGAATTCATTTATAAGTTTATCTATGAGTAAATTGTGGTTAATCAAATCAAAGGCATTTTGAAGATCAATAGAAATCAGATTAAGCCAAGTGTTAGGTTTTTCAAGTAGTTTACCCATGGTATCAACAAGATGGATCAGGTAATGAGAGGTTGACGTGGATTTGAGATTACCAAAATGTCTAAGATCAATGAGGGGGAGGACTTTCATCTTAAGCCAGTCTGCGAGAAAACTTTCATACAATTTCGAAAAAATCGAGGTGAGGGTAATAGGACGAATGCCATCAAAACCAGGCTTCCCATTTTTCTTTTTGATTGGGGTAATAAAGCCTTGTTTCCAAAATTGAGGGAACTGTCCAGATTTGGTAATTCTATTAAACCGGTTTGATAGGGGTTTTGACAGGTATTCACAGACAGATTCAATCTGATGAACCAGTATATGTAACGAGCTAATGGTTGATCGTTTTATTTTTTCAATTTTTTTTACCAGATCAAATAAAAAGTTGTGTGGGAGTGAGAAAGGATCAAGAATATCTAGAAATTTGTAAGATAGTGGTGGGAGACTCTGGACAATAGAAGCCAGAAACTTATTGAGGTTATTAGCTGTGGTATTTGGAGGTTCATTTATATTAAAATTTAGTTATTCTTGACTCTTGCTGGTAAGTTTTTTTATTTCAGAGTACCAGTTCTTTGGTTTATCATGGCGCAAGTATTTAATTTTATTTTTATAATAGGCTTGGGCAGCTTTTCTAATTTGACTTTTTAATTCCTTTCATAACTTATTTGCTTCTGCTAAATTACCCCTCTTAAATAAGCTTATTTTCGTGCGGATTAATATTTTTATGTGATTATTTATGTAAGGTTTATCACTGGAGCACTTTCTGATTTTTTTTCTGGGAAACATAATGAGTAGGAATCAATTAGTTTTTTGTGAAAAATCAAAATTTTGTCATCAAGGTTATTATAATTATAAAGGTCTGACCAACTTTCACTGGTCAGCCATGATCCAAAAGAAAAAAGTCCTGTGTCACTGAGGGGACGGCAAACCCCAATGGACGTAATAAAAAAACGTTCAAAGGCTGAAGAGGGAGAAAAAAGAAGACAACAGTGGTAACTGTCTCCTATCGATGGTAGTGCCTGTGGGGAGTTGTAATAATTATTAAGGTTTCAACAAATAACATCAAGAAAGGTGTTACCTTTTGTTGTAGATATTTTAACCTGTTGTTTAATATTAAGAGAGGTGCATATAGAGTCTATCCTCAGGTCATTCGCATCGCCAAGTAAGCAAATACCAGCGTTCGGATACTTTGATAACACAAAGTCAGCACTTATAAGAAATTGTTGTATAAATTTGCGTTTCTGGTCAATACTTTGGTTAGGGGAATGATAAAAGACGGCGGTTACAATTAAATTGAAAGGGCGGGGAAGTACTTTCGGTCTAAGTCTCAGCCATAGAATTTTATCATAATCTGAAAAGTTGGGATGGGGATGAGTTTAGGTTGGAGGTTATCTCGGACAAAAAATAATATACCACACCCTGTTTTCCCGAGAGGGTGATCGGGCGGGCGAAGTTTTATAAACTGAGTATAATTGCTAATTTTAAGGAAATCTGGGTTCTGGGACTGAACCTCTGTCACAGCAATAATATTAATTTTATGAATTTCAGAGATACCCTCGAGTTCGGTAATTTTGTCAAAATTCAGGCTCTCAGCATTGGTAAGCAGGAAAATTGGAAATTTAAACCGATTTGGGTATTGGGATTTTTTTTTTCAATTCGGGAGGGAGTTATTTGGGGTTGAAGTTTATGAGAAGGGTGCTGTGGGTAAGGGTGTGGCTTTGAGGCATTATTAAAAGGCGGGACTGGACCGGGCTTGAGAGAAACGGAGGACAGCGAACAAATTATGGGAATATTATTAAGTTGGGATGGAACTACGGTGGAATTCATCTCACTATTTAAATTTTTAGAAACTCTGCATGGATGTGCTACCTGTGGATCGTTCTGCCTGCTTACTCTTAAACCAGAGTCATACTGGTAGGGTAGCCAGGGGGGGGTAAAGTGCAAGGGAAGGGAGAAAGGTTTCCTGGTGATCTTGGAATAAGTCAAATTGTGAGTGTTCTTTAAATGGGGGTTGGGGGGGCAAGAGGATGCTGCGGGAGGGAAGGACGGGGGAGGGTGTCTGAGAGGGGAGCCAGCTGGTAACCGGCTGGTAACTTTTTGGACGTACGGAGACAAAAGGAGTCGAAAGGAATTGGATTTTTGGGAGGAATATGAGTGAGGGGGGGGGGGGTTTGGGGATGATCCAAAGTGAGGGAAGTGAGGTGGGGGGTTGGCTTGACTGGGCACGCGTAAGTACTTGGGGCGGAGGCTTGTTTCGAGGGATGGATTCCTGTGGAATACTGCTCTGTAACGGGTATGCAGGGGGATAAGACTGAAAGTCGAATGGAACTCGAACAAGGGGAGGGGGGTGTCGTGAATACTTTCGGCGTCGCTCTAAAAAACGTTGGGTTTTAAACCTGCGCTCCAATCCTGGAGAGGCATGAGCAAAAGTACACGACTTATCAATACAAGATAAAACAGAACAAAGATCAACATGGTCAAAAATACACTTATAAGACACACAAACTCCCGAAATAAACTGGCTACAAATATGCAGAAACTTGCATTGTTTGCAGAACTTGCAGAAACCACTATTAAAATGCTTGCAGATTACATTTTCCTTTCTGCTTATTTTTGTATTTATTTCACTTTTATCCTTCACTTTACTAATTTTTTCAAAGATAATAAAAATGTCATCGTCTGATAATGACTTCTCCATAACCTTTTTGTTTAGTTAATTATCACCAGATAATTTATGCGAAAAGCCGGAAGTCACTGGACTATTAACAAACTCAAGGTCATCACACATAGGTATTTGTAAGCTCTCATGGGATACTCTGCAATTAATGCTGGACTTGCTGAACTCAGATAATTGATTCCCTAGGGTGATAATAGTTGCTTCGTTGTTTTTTAAATCCTCTTGTAATTTGGTGGTTTTCAATTTAAGGGTCACCTGATTGCTCTCTAGACTGCAGAGTTCATCTTCCATAAGGAGGCGTTCTGAATTATGAGAGTTTATATTTTCATTTAATTTTTTAATTTCAAGATCACGTTTCTGTAGCATATCGTTACCAATTTTTTGGTCATTGAGAAAAAGTTCAACTTGTTTTTTCAACTCTTCAATGGCTACTTCATGCTCTGAATTCTTCTCTAACTGGGAGTTAGCTCGGAGATCAGCCAGCTGTTTGATGTGTTTAACACAGTCAACACAAGGGGGGATTTGGGAAGCTTGATTTTTTTGAAATTGATTTTGGGGTTGTAGTTTTTGTGGCAGACTTGGTCCTAGCGCGTGGTTGCGCGACCGGGGGTAGAAACAGTGGTGTTACCGGTGGTGCGGGGTCCACATTCACAGACCAGGGGGGCTGGCAGTTTAAACAAAACCACTCATCACATTATTTTCTCTTCTCAGTAGAAATGCCTGCACATTTTGGATGAAACCACTGCTGACACCGACTGCACTGCACTGTTCCACTGGCAGCACGAAGTCTGCACTCAGGGCATGTGTATTTCATGGGCCTCGACATAATAGCCAAACAATAAATCCAGTTTATATAGCTCGAAACTGGTCAATGATTGAAACTTGGATTATAATAACTTCCAAAAACGGGTTTCAAAAATTTAACCCAGCATAGGTGTTAACAGGTCAAATGCCAGGAAGCGACTGAACCGAATGGGTACTTTCTACCTCTAAACAAAACTGGCTTAATCTACAAAGCCGTCCTTCTAGTTATAAAACTCATCACTCAAGCCTACACAAGAAAAGAATATATAGTCAGTAAATGCAGTCAGAGAGAAACTTAGTATTAAATTCTATCATAAATACGGAACTATAGCAAAAATAACGAAACTCCTCCTTTTTACAATTTAAACGGCTCCGTTCAAGTGACAGTATCTCCGTTAAATTTTCATCCTGTATAAAATAGTAATTAAAGTAAATAGTAACATTCAAACTTCACAAGAACAGAAATTATTCTGTATACAAGATGTGTTTAAAAAAAAGAAAGAAAAAAAAAAAGTAATTTCTATATTACCCATAAGTAATTTCTCGGAAAGAAAATCATTCCCAGGCGATGCTTCTTTATCTTTGGTATTTAGTCGGATTGCTTTAAACAAAATCAGGCTATGGAATATATGTTAAGAATTTGATTACTTAAAACAATATATAACATTTATTTTAGTAAGACATTAAGGTGTCTTTGTATAAAGATCTGTATTGTTTGAGCCAAAAACCTGTCACAAATATTTCATTTTTTAGTCCTGCTTATGTATCATAAAAGTCACCATAAAGTATGCTTATGGTGACATTAAATACTGTCACCATATCATTATACCTATGTATTTATCATTAAATACATAGGTTATGTCTTCTTTTGACTTTATGTTTCAGAAGATGCAGTTGAAATGCTAGATTTTCCAGATTTTTGTCGACATATACTTGGTAAAGCCGGAGAGTGGACTTCTGTTGCATTTTCTGGTATCGCCCTTCTTGGTGCCTCCATAGTCTACTGGGTTCTGATGAGCAATTTTCTTTACAATACTGGGAAAGTTATTCATGGTACGTTACCTTTTTTTTTGTTTTTCTGTTTATTTTCTGTCTCTCATTTTCCTGTTCATTTTCGGAATAATAGTTGTCTTTTGTATAATCATAATTTCACACATGTCTGCTTCAAAATTTAAACGAGGAAAACAGATTGGCAGCATGCAACGGGTTGGTTTATCATGATTTTGAAAATCATTTAAATCATTGTGCGTTTTACTGTATAACATTATTCACTTACTGGGATATGACTGGTGACTCGTAGATCAACTTTACTTGCTTGAATTGTGTTCTCTGTTTTAAAATTTAGTTGTATTTTTTAGTCCTAAGTTTTTAAAGGAAGAGCTTGCTGTGAAGATACTTCTTCACAACCAATTTGGCAGTAGCGTCGGAGCATAGATATTTTGACCAGTTAATAAAGTTATTTGAGTCGCTTAAAGACCATATTCTGTCTTTATTTGACCCGCTTAAAGCAAAACAACATAATATAGTGAATTTTATTGAAACTAGATTTACGTTGCTAGGAGGAAGTGAAGTGTTGCAGCAACTTTTGGTCACCTTCAGTGACAATAATGTTGCAGAAGGAACACTTTGATTTTTTTTTCTTTGCAGTGATCAAAATCCTTAGGTGTCAACCCCTCAATACTTTGAAAATGTTGCGACTCAAGAAGATTTTCAAGAAGGAAATGGTGACACGCTGCTTTTAAACTGCCTCCAAAATACACCGTGTTCTAAAAATCAACTTTATCTTCTATTTCCTGAAACCCAATCGGTGTTGTTATTTAAAAAAAAACACTATGTAAAAAAGCTATTGCTTTATTATTTTGCCTCAAAATACAAAATCTAACGCTATTGGTATTTCTAACATTGGAGCACGTACAAGCTAAGGCCACACTATTTTACCTCAAAACATTACAACTGCTCATGTTTTCTATGTACTTGATAGTAAAAACAATTTTGTTTTGTGTCTATCACCAACTGATTACCTCATAAACACTTGAATAATAAGGGAAAAACTACTTCCTTGCGGTGCAATATTATTTATATTTGTTGCGTAAACAATTGCACGAGTACAAATTTCCCGTAAAATGTATCAGAAATGAATAGTAGGTAGACAATTACAACAAGTATGTTGTGTACCTCTCATCCCTGAAGATGAACAAGCTTTGCAGTTGTTACTTACAAATCACTCTTTATGATAGAGAAAAAAAAAATTCAAAATAGTGAAATTTTTAAGCCTGTTGGTTCCTGTGCTGTAATGTTCAACGGTGTTTTAGTATTAATGTCTCATTGGCTCTAGGTACCTTCCTATCTTCCTAAAAATACCATCCTAATTTTCTGCTGAAAGATTGGCGATGGAAATGCACCATGAAGGAAATGCTTCATTGAAAATGCACCGCTTCATGGTGCATTTTCATCAAAACATGAAGAATTGTGGGGATGTTCCCCTTTTTTTCTGAATTTATACCAATTTACTTGTGCTAGTAGCTTTTGATGAGTACCTTTAAACTTAAAGTTATCCTAAGATTTTATTGAATTTATTTATTTTGACTCATCAAAATACAAAGGTTCTGTTAATGTCTGTGATGGTACTAAAATTCTTTGTTTAGGGCATGGCTAATATTGACACAGGTAGCTCTTTACTAGCATTTCGTCAACACGAATTGTTTGATAAAAAGGTAAAATATTAGCTTTATTTTTTAGATATCGTTGTTGGAAATTTCTCCTCAAATGAAACCGACCAACTTCTCTGTCCGCATCCGTCCCAAGAAGATAGATGGTCCAAGCTATTGAATGCTGATTTGGAATCTTTTTCCACATACTGGAGTATCGATTTCACTGTACCTATTTATTTGACTGTGATATTGGGACCGTTGACGTGCCTCAAGTCTGCAACCTTTTTTACGAAGTTTAACGCGTTCGGTAACTTTAATTTTTTGTCTGGTGTTCATGTCACAGGTTATAAATGCTATTTTTGTTTGTTCGTAAAATTACTCTTAGTGTTTTCATATACCAGCATACAACTTTTTTTCACATCATTATAATCTTGAGTCGCAAGGCAGTCTCCAAATACTTCCTCAATTAAATTACGATTGGAAATCTTATCTCAAGATAATTCGATTTCATGGAAGTCATTTTCATAAAGATTTCCATTTCCCAGGTCTAGGATGTACTCTGAGAATTTTTCCTATTCAGAATCGACACGCATATCTTATTTCTAAGGAAAAGTGTGTGAAATACTTCCAGAGATGACTTTTTTTTTATTGAAAAATCAAGTTTTTCGCTGTGGTTGATTCAGAGTTGAACAGGTTAGCGCTGACGGTTATCACCTCCAGCAGCTGTAATTTTTCCTCTAAATGCCAAGTTTGGATTTGCAGTGGACCGCAATAACTGATCCATATATTGTAAACCATGTCATAGGCAACGCAATAGCGCAGCCTAAGTAAAGAACGATGTTGGCACAATGTATTGTTTTTCTAGACCAGGGCACATCGTATCGAAGGAGTTGTCGTAGAAACTTCGAAAAGGGCTCATTCGATTGGAAATTGGAATGGCTAGTGCCCTTTTTAATATTCAAAAGTGATTGGAAAGCAACTAACACCCCTTCCACGCCCACCATTTCCCCAAATTCATTGAAGTCATTTTCAGGGAAATTTTCATTTCCTAGGTTTAGGATGCACTCTGCAAATGTTTCCTATTCAGAATCGACACGCATATCTTATTTCTAAGGAAAAGCGTGTGAAATACTTCCAGAGATGACTTTTTTTTTGTCGAGAATCAAGTTTTTTACTGTGGTTGCTTCGGAGTTGAACAGGTTAGCACTAACGGTTATCACCTCCAGCAGCTATAATTTACCCTCTGAATGCCAAGTTTGGATTTGCAATGGACCGCAATAACTGATCCTCATATTGTAAACCATATCATAGGCAGCGCAATAGCGCTGCTTTAGTAAAGAACGATGTTGGCACAATGCATTGTTTATTATTTTTTTTTTCTAGACCAGGGCACATCGTATCGAAGGAGTTGTTGTAGAAACTTCGAAAAGGGCTCATTCGATTGGAAATTGGAATGGGTAGTGCCCTTTTTAATATTCAAAAGTGATTGGAAAGCAACTAACACCCCTTCCACGCCCACCATTTCCCCAAATTCATTGAAGTCATTCGATTTCATTGAAGTCATTTTCAGGGAAATTTTCATTTCCTAGGTCTAGGATGTACTCTGCAAATGTTTCCTATTCAGGATCGACACGCATATATTATTTCTAAGGAAAAGCGTGTGAAATACTTCCAGAGATGACTTTTTTTTTTGTCGAGAATCAAGTTTTTTACTGTGGTTGCTTCGGAGTTGAACAGGTTAGCACTAACGGTTATCACCTCCAGCAGCTATAATTTACCCTCTGAATGCCAAGTTTGGATTTGCAATGGACCGCAATAACTGATCCTCATATTGTAAACCATATCATAGGCAGCGCAATAGCGCTGCTAAAGTAAAGAACGATGTTGGCACAATGCATTGTTTATTATTTTTTTTTTTCTAGACCAGGGCACATCGTATCGAAGGAGTTGTCGTAGAAACTTCGAAAAGGGCTCATTCGATTGGAAATTGGAATGGGTAGTGCCCTTTTTAATAGTCGAAAGGGATTGGAAGGCAACTAACACCCCTTCCACGCCCACCATTTCCCCAAACACATCCAATCAAAATTTTGAGAGAATAATTTTGTTTAACGTAGTTGATTTCCAGATAGAAATTATGTTTTGATGAGAACAGTCCACCCTCAGCCCTCAGGGCAAGGGTTGTAAGTTATGCCCTAGGGGCATATAAGGTTTTTATTGAAAGTCCTGTAGTAAAAACTTCAAAAAAGGCTCATTGGATTGGAAATTGAAATGGCCAGTGCTCTTTTTAATAGTTGGGAGTGATTGGAGGGCAACTAAACCCCCTATCACGCCCACCATTTCTCCAAACACATCCAATCAAAATTTAAAGATAGCCATTTTGTTCAACGTAGTTGAAAGTTCTGGAAATTAGGTATTTGAGGATGACAACCCACAGCCCTCAGGGCAAGGGTAGTAAGCTATACCCTGGGTCATATAAGGTTTTCATAGAAAGCGTTGTCGTAGAAACTTCAAAAAGGGCTCATTCGATTAGAAACTGAAATGGCTAGTGCCCTTTTTAATAGTTGAAAGTTATTGGAGGGAAACTAACCCCCCTCTCACGGCCATCATTTATCCAAACACATCCAATCAAAATTTGAGATAGCCATTTTGTTTAACGTATTTGAAAGTTCTGGAAATTAGGTCTTTGAGGATCATAACCCCCTCAGAGCCTTCAGGGCAAGGGTTATAAGTTATGCCCTGGGGGCATATAAGGTTTTATAGAAAGCTTTGTCCTAGAAACTTGAAAAAGGGCTCATTCGATTGAAAATTTAAAGGGCTAATGCCCTTTTGTATAGTCGAAAGTGATTGGAGGGCAACTAACCCCCCTTTCACGTACACCATGTCCCCAAACACTTCCAATCAAAATTTTTAGTTAGCCATTGTTTTTGAAGCAGTTAAAAGTTCTGGAAATTAGGTCTTTGAGGATGACAACCACCCACAGCCCTCAGGGCAAGGGTTGTAAGTTATGCCCTGGAACATATAAGGTTTTTATAGAAAGTTTTGTCGTAGAAAATTCAGAAGAGGCTCATTGGATTGGAAATTGAAAGGGGTGGTGCCCATTTTAATCGTCAAAACTAAATGGAGAGCAACTAACCCCCCTCTCACGCCCACAATTTCCCCAAACACATTCAACGAAATTTTTGAGATAGCCAGTTTATTTAACGTAGTTGAAAGTTCTGGAAATGATGTATTTGAGGATGACAAACCCCCCAGAGCCCCCAGGGCAGAGGTTGTAAGTTATGCACTGGGGGCATATAAGGTTTTTATAGATAGCGTTGTCGTAGAAACTTCAAAAGGGGCTCATTTAATTGGAAATTGAGAGGGCTAGTGTCCTTTTTAATAGTCGAAAATCATTGGAGGGCAACTAACCCCCCTCTCACGCCCACCATTTCCCCAAACACATCCAATAAAATTTTCCGATAGCCATTCTCTTCAACGTAGTTGAAAGTTCTGGAAATTAGGTCTTTGAGGATGACACTCCCCCAAAGCCCTCAGGGCTAAGGTTGTAGGTTATGCCCTGGGGGCATATAAGGTTTTTATTGAAATCTTTGTTGTAGAAACTTAAAAGAGAGCTCATTCAATTGGAAATTCAAAGGGCTAGTGCCCTTTTTAATAGTCGAAAGTGATTAGGGTGAAACCCCCTCTCACCGTTATTTTGGGCATGTTTATTCTTTAATATAATTTAAATAAAACACGTTACAGTCAGCATAACTAAAATAAAACGTTCCAGTGTTCGAACCTTTTTAATAGTTGAAAGTGGTCGGAAGGCAAATAACGCCCCTCTGACGCCCACCATTTCCCCAAACACATCCAATAAAAATTTTGAGATAGATAAAATAGTCTGTTCAACGTAGTTGAATGTTCTGGAAATTAGGTCTCTGGATATTAGGTCTTTTAGGATGACACGTCCCCCAGAGCCATGAGGGCTATGGTTGTAAGTTATGCCCTGGGGGCATATAAGGTTTTTATTGAAAGCTTTCTTGTAGAAACTTGAAAAAAGGCTCATTCGATTGGAAATTCAAAGGGCTAGTGCCCTTCTTAATAGTCAAAAGTGATCGGATTGCGAATGCCCCCCCAAGTCCATTATTTTCCTAAATATATTTAACCAACGTTCTGATATATTCATTTTTTTGAACATAGTTGAATGATCTAAAACTTAGGTTTTTGAACATGGAATTCTCCTCCTCCAGAGCCCTCAGGGCTAAGGTTGTAAGTTATACCCTGGGGGCATGTAATGTTTATAGAAAGTTTTGTCGTAAAAACATCAAAAAGGGCTCATTCGATTGGAAATTGAGAGGGATATTGCCCTTTTGAATAGTCGAAAGTAATCTAAAGGAGAATCGCCCCCCCCCCTACGTCAATCATTTTCCCAAACATTTCCGATCAACATTTTGATATGGCTTTTTGTTCAACGTAGTTGAAACGTCTGGAAATTATGTCTTTGAGGATGACAACCCTCCCCCCATAGTCCTCAAGACAAGGGTTGTAAGTTATCCCTTTGGGTCGTATAAGGTTTTTTATAGAAAGTTTTGTCGTAAGCTGCTTCAAAAAGGGCTCATTCGATTGAAAATTGAGAGACTAGTGCCTTTTTTATAAGTTGAAAGTTATCAGATGGCAAATTTATATAGCCATTTTGTTCAGTCCATCAGAAAGGTCTGGGAAATATGTCTCTTGAGGAAAACAAATCCCGCCAGCCCTAAGGGCAAGGGTTGTAAGTTATGCCCTGGGGACATATATGGTTTTTATAGAAAATGGGGTCATATTAACTTCGGAGAGGGCTCATTGGATTGGTAATCAGATGCTCTAGTGTTCTTTTTCTGAGTCAAAGTGATCAGAGGGCAGCTACCCCTTCAACCCTACGCACATATTTTTCTTTCCTGAAACGCGTCTAATAGATATTTTGAGATAGCCATTCTATTCAAAATAGTCTAAATATCATATTACATGGCTTTAGGGACTGAAAAGAACCCGAGAAATTAGGGTTAAGGGTTGTAAGCTATGCCTAATGGGTATTAAAGGTTTTTATTGAAGGGATGGTTGTTTAACTTTAAAAGAGGCTCAGTTTTTCTCCCTAAAGAAGATTATGTCAATATAAAACGAAGATAAATTAGTCAAAAGATAATTTGCACAAAATAAATTTTTCAAAAAAAATAAAGAACTCCATTAAACCAAAAAAAAAAAAAAAAAAAAAAAAACAGAATCAAATAATCTACCAAGCATACAACTACCACAAATCAGTATCAATAAATAAATGAAACCCAATACAAACAGAGATTAAAATAAGTCGAACTCAAAACGAGCAGAAATTAATCTTTTGAGAAATGTTTTCACTTTCATAACTTTAAGAAATAAAAATTAATTAAGATCTTAAGGAATAAATGTCAGCATATGTATGTTAAACTGGCAGCGCACATTTTTTCAGTAAATTCATTTTAATTTTTTTTTCAGTAAAGTACAAATTATATTCTGGCTTTTAGAAAGCATAGGGTTTAGAACCCTACTCAGATTAATTTCTGCTCGTTTTGAGTTTGACTTATTTTAATTTTTGTTTGTTTTGGTCTTCATCTATTTATTGGTACTGTATTTGGCAATTGTATGCTTGGTAGATTATTTGATTCTATTTTTTTTTCATTTTTGGTTTAATGGAGTTCTTTACTTTTTTTTTAAAAAGCTTATTTTGTGCAAAAAGTTTTTTTTATTAATTTTGGTAGCATCGATACTTATTCCACAAGACAACTGTCTTGTGCATTGTTTGATCAAAAGGCAATAGAGTTGATGCGATTTCAGTAAACGCCATTCTTTCTACTTTGCGATGTTTGCCACACGGAATGCAAGGTTATATGCAAAAAGGTTTCACCTATGAAAAAACTTTCTTCCAACATAAATAGAGTCATTGGCAGCCTCTCAAATATTGTTCCCATTTTTTTTATTGCTCAAACCGATACATGTGTTCTCTAGTAGCAGATGACTCATTAGAATGTAGAAATTCCATGTTTTGGTTATCTCCGTATGTTTCAATGTCATCCATACCATATCGTTCCACCCAAAACCTAAAATTTGACCTAATATTACTATCATATCTAACTTTATGACTGCAGCAGCCTCATATATATTATTTCGTCGTGCATACAGAATAAAATCCTCTGCCAACTGAAATCTGAATCTTTTCCAAAAACCTTTTGAATCTATAGGATGTCTGAAAACAAGAATCTGAACAAAGTGTATTCGTGTTACTGACGGCATTTTGGACAGTGTAATTTCTTCTTGGCCATCTAACCACCATTTGTCGTTGAATGCGAGGCCATGAGCGAGGCATGTCTGATTCACACGAGTGTGATTCACAGTAAAAGGACCTTCAAAATTGTTGCATCCTTTACATGATAGAGAAGACGAATATAGCTTCACTACAAACAAGAGTTAGGATACTGCCCCCCTCCTTAACTGTAAAAACCTAAAACCCACTGTGTCATTGGCGCTTCACTGAAAACGAATTATATTACAAATATGTTTTTTTACCATTTATTACAGCATTGAAAATGAAAATAAAAAATTACAGTGAAATAAAATCTTGAACTGATGATCCTTCAACAATTAATATAATTATATATCAAATATTTAATTTCATTTTATTTGTACTTTCCAAGACTGTTCAAGACGTATAGGTTCTCAGTAAAGTGTCAATGACGCAGTAGGTTTTAGACTTTTACAGTGACAGAAGGAGGGCAAACCCAAACTCTTCTCTGTAGAGATTTTTGTTGGTTTCAAGCTAGATTTTCATATTCAGTTTAAGTTTCACTCGTTTTAAGATTTATTTACTCATTCATATTAGTATCTATTATATGTTTGCTTGCATTGATTGTTTTTTTAATTTCTGTTCGTTTTGGGTTTCGCTACACTTCAATAGCAATTTTTTTTCGTTTTGAGCTTGATTTGCATATTCAATTTAAGTATTACTCGCCTTAAGGTTTATTTTTTTCATTTATATCAGTACTTTTTGTATGTTTTTTGCTATGATTGTTTATTTAATTTCTGTTCGTTTTGGGTTTTGTTTTTTCTTTAATAGTAATTTCCGGTCGTTTTGAGTTTTAATTTTAACAGGTATTTGTATCTGCTGATCTTAAGTTTAATATGGCCTTAACATTTCTTTGAAGAACTTCTTTTTGGAAAGTTTTTTTTTTTTTAATTAATTTTTAAGTAATGTGGTGGTAAATCTGCAGTCTCAATTGATTTGAGCAATTTTTGAGTAAATTCAATTTCCCCCTTTTTTTTTCTTTTTTTTTCACAAATCATAGCTTTTATAAGATTTGTATTCTTCTGGGAGGCGATCAACATTTTTTGCATTTATCTTACGAACTTCTTTGTTGATCGAAGCTGAAATAACGCGTTCTTTCATTACACCGAAATTTTTATTTTCCAGACAATCTCCAAATACTTCCTCAGCGGAATTACCACTGGGTATCATATCTTCAAATAAATCTATTTCAATGAACTCATTTTCGGGAAGATTTCCATTTTCCAGGTCCAAGATATCTTTGCTCTTCACTTTTGTTTTTGACTCGTTGTGATTCTCGTTATTGCTTATCTTCTAACTGCATATTTCTTTGTTCTTGACTTTTGTTTTTGACTTATTGTGATTGTCGTTGTCGCAAGTATTCTAACTATTCCAATACTTGAGACATTTGTTCAATACCCTCTGCCTTAGCTGCTCAGATTGGTCTTACAACATTTGATGGTCTAGGGTGTTCATTTTCAGCCATTGTGAATTTACGTTTGTCGGATCGTCCTCTTGATCTTGTCAATTGATAGTTCGTGTGATTGAACACAAATTTTCTTCTTTTTCAAACGAATTATCATTTTTAATTATTCAAAATTTCCATTTTAGTCGTCGTATAACCATTTTTTTGTTGTTGTTTAAAATTAATATTAAGTAGGTTTTCCTTACTACGATACATTCAGTATGTTATTCTTTGCTATATTCAATAATCTTTAATTTTTGGGCGTTAACATGGTAGACTAATAAAATCTTCGAATATTTCATGGATTTTAAGGATTTTTTTCGCAAGGGCTATTTAGGATGAGTTTTATTTTTAACCTCCGGATAAAATATTTTCCTTTTTGACTCGTTGTGATTCTTGCTGTTGCATGTCTGGTCTCGTCATTTTTGATAGTTTAGGCGATTGGACAAAAATTTCTTGTTGTTCAAACGAGTTATCATTTTTAATAACGGTTAATTTGTGTTTTTTGGGCTGTCCTACAGGCATTTTTTTTATTGCTACACAAAATTAACAATAAAAAAAGAATAATAGAGATGCCTTACTATATTACTTATACTATTTTATCCTTGTTTGTGTTTTACATGAAAAGTCTGTTTCCAAAATTAAGTTTTTAAATGATTTTTCTGAAACTTGTGACCTATCTAGATCGTTTTTTTCAGGCCAGAAAATCCTAGGGTGCCAATTTTTCAAAACAAAATATGGAGCTGTTTTCAAGAAGAAATACATACATACACAGTTGTTCTTTTAAAGAGAGGAGATATGTTTGTAGTCCACATAAATTTCCATGGCTCCAAGATTATTTTGTGAAAATTTCTTGTTTCAAGACTGAACAGTTTAACCGATATGCACCCATAAGTACAGACGCCTGGTTTGGATATGTAGCCAGTCAAACACCTGTTCTATTTCGTCTTCCTCCGCCTGCTATGGCTTTTGGCCCTCGTTTCACTTGGGCTAATGCTCCGGTTTTCACTGTCATTTGCATTATTATGTCACTTAGGTTAAATTTCTGAAGTTTTCTTTTCCATTGATATATTTTCCGGATTTTTTTTTAGCTTTTCTCGAGTTCCAGGGTTATTTGCATAGTATTTTAAAGTTTAATACCTTTATTGTTTAATAAAGGTATGTAATTTTAAGGTTTAATACCTAAGGTTTAAGGTTTTGACACCAAATTTTATAGATAAAGCCAATTTTGCGAGCACTTGTCTAATACTAAAGACTAGTTTAATATTTTAGTAGTTATTTGCGTACTTACTGAGCAGGATCCCTAAGTGGCAGAATGTTTTGTTTATGTTGATCTGTTATGTTTATGTAAATATTATTTTGATATATGATATTATGTTGATATGTTGACATATTATATTATTTTGATATGCTGGTATGTTTATGTAATTAAAATTGCCGATTTTGTTTGTTTACATTATCTTTTGCACCTGATGTATTCGGCAACCGATATATGTATTCTTTATCTTTTCAGGTACTTTATCCGTGATTTATATTCTGTCTTTTGTTATGACCAAAGCCGTTCAGTGGGGTATCCACGTTGATTTTTCGGATGATAGTTCAACTTCTTATGTACCTTTGGCACGATCGACTTTTCCATCTCTGACTGGAATTCTAGCTTTAGCATTATTTGTTCATAACGCTGTTATTACTATTATGAAAAACAACCGGAATCAAGAGAAAAATGTAAGTTCAATAGTATCTACATTTGATAATTACAGAACCTGGATATATTTCAACATTGCATTCAACCCATCCTAGCGTTTAAATGTATGCATTATGTTCACCTTTGCCGCAAAATTTAATTGTTCTTCCAGCTTGAATCTGCTCAATGTTATCACATAGCTGCCAAACATTCATCCCACTCAAAAAGTTAGTCGTCAACCATTTGCTATTTCTACTGCAAAGTTAGAGACTCTTGTCTTCATACTGTCCACTCCATTAACCTCCAATAGTGTATAACCACTCATTTCAATAATAAAGCGTTTTTACAATTAAAAGTTGAAAAATATATTTGCAGAGTTATATCTCTAAACAGGGGCGTAGTTTGGGGGGGGGGAGCAGTTTCTCCCCCCCTCATAATTGTGGATAAAAAATCATTATATATACCATATCCCTTGACTATCCGGATATGGACCCCTCTTGCCCCCTCCCCCAATAAAAATACTAGAGGTTCACCCCTATCTCTAAACAATCCTTCTCCACTGTGAAATACTACATCCAGTATTCTTGTTTATATCCATGAGTCAAGGATAGCTTCCGGAAGTGCCACATCCCCAGGTAGTGCGAGATTGGAAGCATTACAGAAAAGGTTATTTTCCTATGGGCACGATCAGAAGCATTATGAGATAACGCAGCGAAGCGAAACTAAGCTATTTTCCTGTGGGCCTGATCGGATCTATTAATAGCATAATCTACTCATATATGCGAATTTCAAGTATTTAATTTGAGTTCTGATAACTTAATTTTTATTTGACAAACAAAATTTACGAAAACTTCTAAAAAAAACATGAAAAAAGGGAAATTTTAACAGTAGAAGTGTGAAAACTTCACATAATAAGGTAATTATTACATTTGTCTTTCTAGATTTTTAATATAGCTTTAGAAGTACTGTAAGTACTATTTTTCTATGGGCGTGACCGTAGTTATCCATGCCCTTACTACTACTCAGGTCAAAGCCCCGACAATTGACTAGTCATTACCAACTTCTTTTAAATATAAATTTATTGCTAATAGCCATGTATATATAAAAAAAACTTTGTTGCTTAAAAAAAGATATATCTGTTAACTTTATGCCATGTTTGGAAAAATGTCTGCAATATTGATTTTTATGTATAAAATTTATAAATTTTGTATCATATTTGGTTTGTTTCCTAGGGACGAGATTTGGCAATTGCTTTTCTGTTGGTTTCAACAACCTACATTTTCGTTGGCACATTATTTTATATCTCATTTCCGCTGGTAAAGTCTTGTATTGAGGATGTAAGTGTTATCATTATTTTCCTTTTTTCTCTCTCTCTCTCTCTTATTCTCTCTCTCTCCCTCTTCTTCCTCCTCCTCTCTGTCACTCACTCTCTCTCTCTCTCTCTCTCTCTCTCTCTCTCTCTCTCTCTCTCTCTCTCTATCTCTCTCTCTCTCTCTCTCTCTCTCTCTCTCTCGTTCTCTGTCTCGTTATTTCTTCTGTGTTCAAGCCTGTTTTTGACACTGTCACAAAATCTATTTCACAGTCTTTGTTGAAGTTTATTTTGTTTTTTGTATGCTTTCCTCAACTTGCGTCCCAAGTAAAATTTTCTAAATAAATTTAGAAAAAGGCGAAATTTGCGATTAATATTCGAAAAAAAAGAAAAAAAGTAAAGAAAAACTAGGATAAGAAAAAAGGAATGGAAGTCGGAATTTTTAGATTCTTATTAATATGTATTTTCTTCAGTGTCTCAATTATAAGTTTAACCCATTTTTTATATATATACAAGGTATATTCAAATTAAAAGGTAAATTTTCAAGTTTTGTAGACTATGCAACTTTGTGTTTTTTTTTCATGTTAGTAAGGTCCCAAACATGTGTTGACATCATTATTAAATCTTTTTTTCAAGTTTTTAATCTGTCTTTGACGTTATAAAGGTTAGACCTGTGTTTGTATGCTTGGCAAATTTTTGTTGTTGAAAACATTGATCATACAATCTCTATTAAATTTCGTTTGAAAAATAAAACTAAGGGGTACAGCGTATTTTAAACAGTTCCTGTGGTGTTTCGAAAATCTGTTTTGAGCCAGGATAATGTTATAAAGATGCAAGCTCCTTACAGAAGGTCAAGAAGATGCTAATGACCTGGTCATGCCCGCCTTGAATGCCCCAGCACAAGTTTCCTTTTGTTTAATGAAAGTAATTAGTGAAATTCAAACTTGAAATGAATAAAAATTATTCCGTATTTGAGGGGGACAACCCCTTCGTCAAATCCCCGCTTTTTGCGCTCAAGTTTTATAGTGTTATGTTGAAACCATTTATCAGTAAAATAAATGTGCAACCGATTGCATTTTAAAACATTTGAGCTGAAAATCATGTTTTTTAAAGTAAACACAAATCAATAAGCTCTTCCATTCTTGAGATATTTAGAAAAAAACATTCTGATGCGTTTCAATCGCCTTTGTTCTCGAGCAGTCGTTCTGAAAGCGCTGATGAGATAACTTTAGCGTAAAGAGCTGGGTCTCGCTGTCGTGTCTTAGCTGCACAATTTTTTTCTTCTTTACTTTTGTTTTAAATTCGTTTTGATCCTCCCACATGATGGTCCAGGTTGTTGATGATTGTTCAGGTGGTTGGAAAAAAACTTCTTTATTTTTGCAACGAATAGTCATTTATAACAATTGTAAATTTGCGTTTTTTAGGTCTTCTATGCATGATTTTCTTATTTATATGTCATAAGAATGTATTTAAAAATTATATGTTTCTCGTTGAAGGGGATAAATGGTCGAAATAAGTTCGATTTACTGAATAATATCTTTTTAAGCTTCAATTTTTTATTTTTTTATTTTTAAGGTTTTTGAATTGTTGTAACACATTAAAATATATACGAAGCTTTTACAGTTGCCAGATTTCGCTCTATTGGCCTTTTAAAATAAACATCTCCATGCATGAAACCTTTTTAATTTTTCCCTTTTTTTTACATATTTGTGACCACAGATTTAACGTTAAGACCTTGCCTTTAGATATATACACACACAGATAAAGCCCTTGGCTTTTTCGTAGTTAAGAAATTAAAAGAAGAACCACAGGGAAAATTAATTTCCCAAAATTAAGGCTCTTACCGAATTTTTTCAAACTCGTGACGTATCTAGATGGTTTTTTTCAGGCCAGAAAATCTCAGGATTCCAATTTTCTAAAATAAATATTTGGCTCCCATGAAAATTTTCCTGGTGGAACTCAGGATTCCTCCCCCCAACTTCCTGTTTTTGCTGGTATTTATATGTATTTAATCTTTTATGATGTACAGAGAAAATACTTCTGCAAAAAGAGCGGAGTTATCACCTCGGAGCACCCGTATTACAGGCTTAATTTAAAATATTCCAATAAATGAAGGAAAATTTTATACCCTTCTTTATGTATCTGAATGCACACTGAGATCTTGAAAATTTTGGCCTAAAAATGCACATTTGAGGCTTCAGGCACACTCAACCCACCCACCTCATATGCACAAATATCCACTGACCTTCTTCCCTAATAGATGATGCGCAAGTACACATCGCTGGACATGATTCATCAAGCCTCAATAGAATCAACATAGTTTAATGAACATTCAAATTCTATGTCAATGTTAGCCATTTATCTTGTATTGACCATGTGCACCTTTAGGAATGCGTGTGACAACGCGCCACATTACTACGCCTGGAACTGGGAATCTCAATATATGACTTTTTAATAATTTTACTTATTTGGGGAAAAGTTATCTTTTGAACCAAAAATGGCAGAAAACGCCATCTATTAGTCTTTTGAGGTCAATATAAAAACACGCATCCGTGGTCATTCTGTAATCCGTTCCGTCACATCCATGATTGTCTCAGTAAAAATGCAAAATTTTGCATTTTTTGTGCGTAAGAACATGGAAACCATGTTAATACGGTTCTCTTCTGCTCTGAATTTAATGGTGTAATGTCCATCTAGGTCACTCGCTGTTTTGATGGTATGTTGCTCCTTTTTCAAAACAGGTCAAATTGTCTCAAGATGGTAGCTTTCGGCATGTAGTTTCAAGTTAAAAAACAAAAACAAAAAAAAACTACGTATCTAAAAACCTTTTGATGTATATGATGTTATCAAAGCTACTTTTTAGAGTTTCAGTTACTATTGCCATAAGTTACTCCTTACTTATAGTTTATTACCACGAACTGTTTGATTTGAAAAAGCCTTTATTTTAAACTAATTGTCATCAAAGCCCTGCAACATGAAACGCATATTCATGTATGATTTTCATGTGTCTAAAAATTTGCAAACGATCATTAGGCAATTATTTTTTGTAAACCATGTTCAAGAAGATTTACTAAAAACATGTTCTCGGAGAAAACCGATACTCTGGATAATCACCTTGACGATTTCTGGATTTTTCATGTTTGTGAACAAGCTTGGAAATGCTCTCTTCGTAAGATGTCACCACACATGGTTTGTTAGTTGTGTTTTTTTCTGTAGACTATTTGTTTTTAAATTCTCGTTGGTTTGGAAGCGATGCCTCTCAAGCTACTTCTTTGTTCCAGGCGAAATTATTGATAACGTCAACAAGACACGCGTCCATTTGAAAACAAACTCAAAACAAACGACCATCAAACCAATAGATGCACACAAATTACTCCCCCCCCCCCTTCTGAAGAAACAAGAAATTCAGACGAACGTTCAAAAACCACGAAGTTATGGTAATAGTTTGTTTGAAGGGACCAAAAACTGTATTGCTTGTGCAATTTGTGCAGCTGTTAACAACTATTACTGCGCGTTATTATCATTAAAATTCGTTACGCTAGAGTAGAGCTATTCAAAACAGAAGAAAGACGTACTGACTTCTGGAATTTTTCTGTTGCGTTATAATGCCCTTCTCCAGAGTACTCATTTATCCCAGCAGCTCTTTGACCATTTTAAATGACATTCACTTCAGCTCTGTCTTAGCGTGGAGTAACTTCCATCTTTTCGCTCAAGTGAAGAAATTCAGAAATCATTAGAACTCACTTAAAATCTTTGATGACGTTGTGTGAAGAGGATATGGAAGTAGCCTCAATCGTTAAGTTTTATATGTAACCTTGATTGCGAATTACCTTTGGTTATTTATTTTTTCTTTAGTCACCTTTGTTTCCTTTATTATTTAGTCGGAGATTGAAAAAAAAGATCCTATATAATTTTTCCTTGTCTTTATTGGAATTTTTACTTGTTTTTATAATTTCTCTTTTCATTATTTTTAATGCAAAGAAATGTGTATCTAAGAAATTATTTGAATATTGATTTGGATACGTAATATATGTGAATCATGTTAAGTCGCACAATCAAGCCTTATTTAATAAAATCTACTGGATTATTATGGTATCACTTTTGACAATAAGACTTTTATTTCAGAATTTCCTCAACAACTTCCCGACCTCAGATGTAATGACAATAGTTGCTAGAGTATTTCTGTTTCTTCAAATGGTAACAGTTTTTCCGCTGCTCGCGTACATACTAAGGACGCAGCTTCTTTACGCCATTTTTGGAGACATATATCCCTCTTTTCCCCATATTTTGTGCTTAAACGGGATCTTGCTCGCCGTGTGTGTATTGTTTGCAATATTTCTTCCTCAAGTTGGAACTGTTGCAAGGTACATTAACCTCATTTATCCTTTTAATCTTCTTTGTGGTAGTTTCCTGGTATTTTATTATGTTATTCATTAAGTGCACAATCAAAAACCTTTCGGCTTATACTTATCTTGACTTATTTTGTTAACTTTGGAAAGTGTAATGTCCCACGGACGGCATAGGTTTGTTTTCTTTTTTTCTTTCCTCTAAATAGGTGTTCTGAGTTTGAGTATGAGGCCACAAAATTTTCCTGTATTTCTACAAAAATAAGGTCTGTACTGTATTGAAGGCAATCAGAAAGTGGTATATTAGCCAATACTAAAAGGATAAAAACTAAGAAAAGCTATGTTCTTTTGCTACCTAAAAACGAACTTACCATATGCATTTTGTGTGAATAAATGTCGTATCATATTGGTGAGTTTGCCATCTCTCCATGTGTATTGACCTCTGGACCAATCCCTCGATATTAACAGTCAATGTTCTAAGTTCTTAGAATCCCTTGGGTTAAAGTCAATATTTTTGTGCCCACAATCTAATGTAGTTTCCGTCGCAGAATTCGTAGTGTGGGATTACGAGTTTCTTAAGAGGTGCTGCCCTTCCTTGTTCCCTAACGACACCTATTTCTTATTATCCAGGCGCTCATGCAGAGTGGGTGCCTTTTGGATGTATATAATGGAAATTGTTACTGACTAAGTTCTCCAGCTCATATATCTTGGTAATTAAGATTCGTGTTACCCCCATTGCAATTCCAGTAGGCTTTTCCCAGTAGACGAAGCTCATATAATCTGAACAATATCAGTTGCCCACTTACCTGTAAGTCCTGTGGACATGGTCGGTCTTGATTTTTTAATCATTTTTGGGTATCCGATCGCCTACAAATGGGTTACGGAACTAGACTATTTGAATTACTCTTACTCTATCCCTATCTACCTTAAGTCTGCCCTAAGATGGATGATAGACTATCATCAACAAGTGAAATTGATCATTTTTGTACAGATCTGAAAAAGTTACGCCAGCTTTACCTGTCTATGAGACTATCCGTCTTGGCCTTACTATAGTGACAGGTGTTGCGGAGTCGATGAGAAAGTCCTTAATAGCCAAACAAATGTTAAATAATAGCTGTGGAACTATTTCAATGTCAGAAACATTAAGTTAAATAATCTAGAGTTGTATTCCATGGTGAAAGGTCTTTTCTGCAAGTACAATAGTGCCTTACATGTCATCTGCATAAAAAAAAAACTCAATAGAAGGGGACATATCTACAAAAAGCAAACTACTAGGTGTTTGCTGCTGTTATTGAAAGTGAATTCCATGTCACCGTTATTGTAATGATCAGTTCATTAGTCATCTTTTGTATTTACTATCCTCTGCTATTTAAATTCTGAAATATTTTTTTCAGAGTAACTAAAAACTAGACATTTATTTCGGCAAGCACGTCTGGTTACTATACTATAAAACTAGATACTAGTCTAGATGCTACAAAAGAGAGATAAAACTTATTTCGGCAAGCACGTCTAGATACTATTTAAGTATTTTTTTTTGTCAACTATTTAGTTATATTACTGTTTAAAATTTTTTTTTTTTTTACATGACTAGTCCAAATTTACCACGTTTAAAGTTTTGACATTATATCAAAGTTAGTAATATAACTTCGAGAAGATGCCTGGGAATATATTTTTTTTGACATGAGCTTAAAAATTAAAAAAAGACAATTCGAAACTGATGGGAGATTTATTTTCCGATGAGTTAGATACAGTACTAAAACGATTGAAAAATGATAAAGGTCTCAGGTACTGATAGCGCGGTAAATGTATTTTTGATATATGCGGTTTGCGAAGTTAGAGCTAAGTTACCAAAGATTATCATTATGGTATTTTAAAAATGGGGAAGCGTCTAGTGATTTCAGGAAAACCCCAATATAAGAATGCTTCAATAATTGAAAGGTGATAAATGTGAATTTAGTAATTACAGAGGTATTTGGCTGATTTCTGTTGAGAGCAAATTACTTTACATAATGATACTTGTTAAACTAAGAGATACTGTAGATACAGTTTTAAGCGGTGAATAGTATAGTTTTAGGAAGGGGAGAAGATGCTTAGACAAAATTTTAACTCTTATATAATAATTGAGGAGTGTGTGTATCGTCAGACTCTTTTAGGTATCAGTTTCATAGATTATGAACAGGTATTTGATTCAACTGATACAGAAGCTTTAGTAAAGGTCCTAGTCTCACCAGATAAGTATATTAAAGTGATTAGTACTATATACGAGAATAAAGTTGCTGCGGTTGAGGTTGAAAGTTAGGTTAGTTTGGCGTGGAATCAAGAGTTAAGTAGGGATCAATTTTACGGACTTTATTCTAAGGAACCCGGCAAAGGCTTTACTCTAAGGAACCCGGCAAAGGCTTTACGAGGACATGGTACCAAGTAGTAAAGCAAAAGTCTCCTTGAATTAGATTGTACAAATGATTTGAGTTTCTTAGATAAAGTTGTTATGCATTTCTGGAGGTGTTGAAAGTTCAGGCTTGAAAATAAATGTTAAGGAGACTAAGTCACTTAGAATAGGCATAGACGGGGGTGATCTTCCACCCACCATCTTAGTAAAGACATTGGATGCAGTTAAAGTAAAATAGTCAAACCGCAGTTTTTTTGTTTTTTTTTAGCAGTTTAACAAACTTTGGAAGGATATGAAGACAAGTCTTCCAACCAACGTTAGAACATTAGCAGCCATGGCTATGGCAGTGGTCAAGTAGGATTCTGAAACGTGGTTGCTTTGGGAGGCTAAGAAGGATTTGTAAATGTTTTCCAAGAGGATCGTCTAAGGAAAGTTTTTGGTGCGCACTTGACTAGCCGTGTATCAAAGAGTAAGCTTGGGAATTTTAGATCGATTCTTTTAGATCGAAGAGATAAAATGGAAGAAAGGTTAAGGCGACTAGGCAATGATTTACGGATGACGCAATGGCATTAAGAGTGTTCCTTTTGGCCGTCGAGTTGGGTCCAGATGAAAAGCGTGTCATCTCCAGAACGGGGTGAGAAAAGGTCATAGGAAAATGTTTGAAGGAAATTGGAACCAAATGGGAGGGGATAAAGAGTAAAGCTTTGAATAGATTTGGCTGGAAGAGGAGCATTGTGGGATCTGTTGGCCCCATGGGATATGGTACTGCATTGAATTACTAGTAGTAATGGCAGTATTTTTTTTTAGAGTGAGAAAAAACTAAATCCAGTTTCTTTAGATTTTTCTACCGGGTACTAAGCAGCTCAAGGTAAATCAACAATGATATATATTGATTTTACCTCTAACACTTTTATTTCCTTTTTCTGAAGACTATGGGAACTTTTTTATCTTCTATTTATGGCTTACACAATCGTATATAGGCAGGAACGTATGCCAATTTTTTTCTGGGGGCGGTGCAATATTAAAAAAACAACAACCTGATTTTATAATTTGGACAAAAAGTGCCCAGAAATTCTTTAAAGTTTAGGATGCAGCCCCCCTCTATATGTCCCATAGGCGCCCACAAGGGGTGTGGGTGGGCAGAGGGTGTCAACCTCCCCTCCCCCGATAATTGTATTTTACATTTTTAAAAGAAAATTGTGTGTTGGCAAAACAAGGTGCTCTCTAATGAAATAGTAAAGAATATAAGGATATTCAAGGATATAAAGCTTTTTTCATAGCCCCTCCCCCTAAAATTCAGCTTATGGGTGCCCTTGATACGTCCTTGTATGTAGGGACAAGGTTGTAAGTCATTTTGATATTATGTTTATTTAATATGTACTTCTTGACACTTCTTGACACAGAGATTATTATACCAAAGTTTGTTTATATGTATTCAGCATTTAAGCAAGCTACTGCTGTTCTTCAATATTTATTTGCGTAAATTTTTGAATTGTGTGTTGCAAAACTATTATTGTTTTATGGTTTAAAGTGATTTATGTATATCATAAAATTATTAATGACGACCCTTCAATATTCTTTCAGATTTTCTGGATCCATATGTGGCCTGGTTTACGTGTTCACACTCCCAGCTTTAATCCACTTGGTGTCGTTGAAGCAGCAGCAAAGGCTTACTTTTCTTTCCGCCTTTTTTCACAGTTTAATTGTATTAGTCGGACTTCTGAATTTAGTGTCCCAATTTGTGATAATATCTGATTAGTACTGTGAATATATTGAATGATTTATTTACTTTTGTAATTTTTCAAGTGTCTCATACATTTTTGATTAAGTCGGTTCATTGATGCGTTAAAGAAAAAGAGAGAGAAAATACAGAAGGTGTTTGCTGTGGAGATGGAAAATATTGCACATGTTATTTAAAACATCCCAATTCAAATAGTTAAATCCTAGAGGAAGACAGAATCAACTGTTAAGAGGACGGTTACTGTAGTAGTATACCAGCAGAGCAAATACTACTAGATTATAATTACATGACTCTGCCTTAAAGACATAAATATGCGTAAATATGCGGTACCGAATCAATTTTGATTTCGACGTATTGGTGAATACAAGGAATCTGTATTACTAGACTTACGGTAAAATGTATTGAGAAACCTGAGATGATTTAGATTTTCTGTGGGAGGATTGCCCATTTTGATTGGTGCAGGAGTTGGGTCACTAAGGTAGGTGAAACTGAGAAGCGGCTAAGCCTAGAAAAACAATGCTAGTGCCTTCTTTTGCCTTACTAAATTCAAAATTGATATGTCGTCCTGTCTGGAGAATACCTGTAGCACAATTAAAAGTAAAAAATTTCCCCAATCCTTATCCAAAATCCCTCAAATGGACTTGCAGTCCATATCAGTCCATATCCTATCCAAAAACATAAAAGATACAACTATAACAAAAATAGTGTACTTGCCACTTTAGCATACCCTTGGAAAAAAGTCTTAGAAAAAAGGAAAGAGTGGCTTAAGCATATGAGGTACACTTGAAGTCCTTTATCTAGTCTTAGCCTACTGTCCATGCCAGGGCGTAATTTGCTATGGGGCAGGGGGACAAATGCCCCTCCCCGGCCTTAGTTTGCCCCCCCTCCCAGGCCCCTTTTTGCTCTCCATCTGAAATTTAGCTTCTTCAAAAATCTTGTCAAAACTAAGATCAGCCTGCATAATTCAAGTATCAACAGAAACGGTTCAGTTTTCTTTAGTTTATATTTATCTTTATAGTACTATAGGAGTGCTGTTATTGATGTTAAAAGTAAAGATCACCATCTAGTAATGTGTAGGGTTAATTTAAAGCTGAGATTTCGGAAGGGTGGCTATCTCCCGGGAAATTATGATGTTGATAGACTCCAGGATGAGAACTTGAGAGAAAATTTCCAGGAACAGTTGAATACTAAATTTGAGAGTTTAAAATTTGACAATGTGGAAGGTGGTTGGAATAATTTTAGAAATACAATTTGTGAAGTTGCGGATGGTGTCTTAGGGAAGAAAGTTAAGACTGCAGCTAGGAATATTATTCAAAAAGCTCTATGCTTAATAGAGATGAGAAGGGGTTTGTACAAGAATCGTGTGAGTGATAGATCATATGACAACAAAAAGAATGTAAAGAAAGTGGGGAAAGCATTAAAATATGAACTAAGGAGGTGTGAAGTGGAGGCCATGGATAAAATTGCCAAGGATCTGAAAGATGCAGCTAGGGGGCGTAGTAATAAAATATTATACTATTATGTCAAGAAATTAGCAGATAATAGTCAATCCAAACTTGTCCCGGATAAAACTGGGACGGGGCCAAAATTATTAACATGGGAAAAATTAAAGAGAGATAGGCTGAACATTTTGGAAATGTGCTAAACCGAGATACAGTTGCAAGAAAAGATAGAAGGGAAAATGAAAAAGTTTGTGATACCTTGGATGTGAAGGAAGATTTGTTTTGTGAGGAAGAATTAGCGACAGTATTAAAAGGATTAAAAAATGATAAGGCACCAGAGGCAGATAGTGTGGTAAATGCGTTTCTTAAATATGGTGGCTCTGAGATTAGAAATAAGCTACTGAAGATTATGAACATGATTTTTGAAAAATGGGAAGTACCTAACGATTTTAGGAAAACCTTAATTAAACCACTGTATAAGAAAGGTGATAAGAGGGGTTGTCGTAATTATCAAGGCATTAGTCTGGTCTGTGTTGGTAGCAAATTACTTAGTAATATGATACTTTTTAGAGTGAGAGATGCTGTAGAAAAAGTTTTAAGAGAACAGTGCAGTTTAGAAAAGGTAGAGCATGTGTCGACCAAATTTTCACTCTTAGGTTAATAATTGACAAATGCCTTAGTTGTCAAACACCTTTGGTCCTCAGTTCTATAACTTATGAGCAAGCGTTCGATTCTGTTGATAGAAGAGCATTAGCAAAGGTCTTATCCTTGTATGGTATACCAGACAAATATATTAAAGTGATTAGTGCTATTTACGAGAATAACACTGATGCGGTTAAGGTAGGAAATGAGGTTAGCAGCTGGTTTCCTATTAAATCAGGAGTTCAGCAGGGTTGTGTTCTATCCCCCTTTATATGGATCATTTTGATGGACTTTGTCTTAAAGTGCAAAAGAAAGACAATGGGAGACCACGGACTTAAATGAGAAGGAAAAACTCTCCTGGACTTAGATTATTCTGATGATTTGATGAAGCATCCTAGATGAAAGTGTGAGCAAAATGAATGAGCCTTTAGAGGTTTTGCGAGTTCAGGGTGCTAGAATAGGTTTGAAAATTAATGTTAGGAAGACTAAGTCACTAAGGCTAGGAATAAATGAAGATGAAAAAGTGACGTTGGGTAACGAAAACATTGATCAGGTGGACAGCTTCACTTACCTTGGTAGTATTATTAGTAAAGACGGTGAAGATGTTAAAAGTAGAATAGCCAAGGCTCAGGGTGTTTTTTTTACAGTTAAAAAAAGTTTGGAAGAATAGGAAGATAAGTCTGCAAACCAAGATGCACACACACAACAGCAACACTTTAAGAAATTTAAAAATAAATTTCTTGTGAATTATTGTCTCGATTTATCAGTAGTTGTACCGAACCAATCGTGCTCATAATCCTCCTCAGGGCCAAACTGTGGTGTTTTCTTTTGTAGATGGTGAAGTTCTCCCCACAGTAGAGTGCAGACGGTCTTGTATCATAATATTATCTTTTTCTGCTTAGCTTAAAGCTTATCCAAACAGGCAATGTAAAGAACTTCCCCTAAAAAAAAAGTCCCTCCAGATCCCACCCTAAATACTAATGAAATTGATCCATTTTTGCCCCATCTTGGCTGGTCAAGCTCTCTATCACAAAGCTCAGATGAAATTTCAAATTCTGAGAATAGGACAATGATCAGTGTTGGAGCTAATGTCACCATAGATGATATTGGATTTCAAGAGGTCCTTTCTAGGAGCTCCAAAAAAAGGAAAAAAAACGTCCCCAATCAAAAGTATTTCCCCTCCCCCTGTCCAAGTTTCTCCTTCCCAAAACTTAGGCATTTACCTCAAAATTTCTCCTAATACCCCCCTTTGAAATAACAAAGATTACTACAATAAGGGTTGCAATTTTCAAAAAGTTAAAATCAATGTTTTCTTTTAACATTCACCGTGATGGATCTTTGCTAATAGCTGTCCAAGATCAGAAATTAGCAGATATAATACTTAATCTAAAATCTCTTCTGAATACCCCAATTAATTTATCTAAATGAAACCCAAAACAATCCCCAACAAAAATAGTAGTATATAATGTTCCCCTAGAAATACCAATTCAGGAGTTAATAGAAGTGCTCTCAGATAGGGCTGGTAACACAATCCCTGTAGAAGATGTCACTCAACTGGGTAAACCCAACTCTAATGGGTTAAAAACAAGTAGATCTTTCTTATTAACACTGAAGGAAAAAATTAATACTCCAGAAAAGCTATTCTTATTTGGGCAAATCAAACCACACAAGGAATACAAGCCAAAGACTATCCAGTGTCAGAAGTGTCTGAAACTGGGACACACAACAAATAAATGCAATGAAATTCTCCTAGCCTGTAGTAATTGTAAAGGCTCTCATCCTAAAGAGTTGACAACTTGCAACAACACTCAGCCTACATATATCAATTGTAAAGGCCCACATTATCTACCAATAAATCACTATGCCCTGCATATAAGAAAAGAGCACTAACACTCCAAATAGCAACAGAGAAGGCCATTCCATACCCTTATGCAGCTATGGAAGCAAATGCTGCCCAATCACACCAAATAAAACCTATACTGAAATAAAATAAAACCCCCAAGTCAAACACTCCCAATGCACCAAGTACTCCTTGCGAAACACCATCCTTTAATCCCCCTAGCTCACATCTCTATCAGAAAGAATCACCAAGCCAACAAGCCTCCTTGCCTAGTGAGATGAGGTCGGCCTGGCACCCCCTCCCAACAAGAAACAAACCAGAAACACTACCAGGAATTAATTCCTTAACTGACAAACTGGATGCACAATCAAACATGCCAACCCGAAATATATGCTTATTCATTCTAAACTGCAATGCAGTTCAGGCCATGGATATACAACAACAACAGAAAACAAAAATCGTTGCAGAATTGGAAAAATCTACATCCCTAATCATATGCTCATTCAAGCAAAAAAGATCTTGCTTTACTATGAACAAAGCTGAACATTGATACACAGTCATATGAAAAATAAATCAACAACACTCCCAGTGGAATGTAAGATCACTTACTGAAAATAAGTTAAATGAACTAATATCTTTTATGAATAATAATTCCATCAATATTGCTTGCCTCCAGTAAACTCATTTAACTCAAAAATCAACAAATCAAGTCTCTGGGTTAAACTATCCTGAGAAAGGATAGAATATCAAAGAGAAAAGGAAGGGGATTAACTTTAATAGTTTAAAATATTATAAAATTCTGTGGCATCAGCTTTCCAGATTTTTTGAATTATGTTGATGCACGTGGTATCAGTGTTTCACTGAATAATACAAAAACTGATATAATAAGCCTTTATAACCCTAATGGCCAAATTACAGATGTCATGGATTACTTCAGCTATATAAATAATTCTAATATGTTGAAAAATATTATTTGTGGAGACTTTAATGCCCACAGCCTTTTGTCGGGGAATAAAACCAGCAAATAAAGCTGGTAAGTTCATTGAGCGTATGGCTTCAAATAATAATGAGTTAGCTGTTGCTACCCCTCCAAACCTGAATACATATTTCAACCCCAAAAGTGGCAGTATCTCTACAATTGCCCTACAAATTGTGTCTTTAAATATTTTGAATAAAATTTATATAAATAAAATTGATAGCCTATGTACTGACCACTTTGCCATAGTTGCTCCCTAAACGAACCTGCTGAAACCCTATCACATACCTCCAAATATATCAACACTAAAGCAATTTGGCCTATCTTCCATTTTAAGCTAAATGATGAAATCACAAGTTTCACCCAAAATTCATGCATTTCAAACGCAACAGCTGACACACATGCTGAAGTTTTGGCATCTTTACTAATAAATACAGCTAATCATGCTATCTCTAGGACAACACCCAGGAAAACCTTCCCTAGACATATTCCCAAAGCATGGTGGACAAATGAGTGCCAAAATAAATGGAGAACAAAAAAGGCAGCTAGGAGAACATTCTTAAATAAAACATCACGTACTACATATTTAAAAAAATTACAAGCAGAATCTAATCCAAAAAGGACCATAATAAATGCTAAATATAACTACAGGAATAATTTTGCAAATAATCTCTCCAGAGAAACACATGAGCCAATTATACATAAAGTCATAAGCCACATCTGTGGCAAAAAAAAACTTCCCCCAACCCACTCCTGTATGAGCTTATACATAATAATACCCATTATGACAATGATAATGAAAAAGCTAAAATATTTGCCACTCTTTTTGTTAATAAGCTAACATCAATTAATTGTAGCAAAATTCCCCCAATTCCTATGAGCCCAAGTTACCAACCTCGCCCAGGATCCGAGTATATAACCGGCCCATTCTAAATCCAGGAAATGAATAATGCAATACATCATATTAGGACCAAGACTAGCGGCAGCTATGACAATATGCTCCCTACATGGATAAAGAATCTCACCCCTTCATACAAACAGGAACTTATAAATTGTTATAATCATGCTTGGGCTTCTTCTATGTTTGCCAATATATTTATATTTTCGTCCCTCCTACAAATCCTAAATAAAAATAAACCCAAAAATAACCCTGAGTCTTATAGGCCCATAATGATTACTCCTGTGACGGGGAAAATAATGGAGAAAATACCGACTCCTCTGGTTTGTTGAAAAAAATAATATGATCCCTCACACTCAAACTGGCTTCAGGAAACACCATTCCTCGACAGATGCTTTCATATTCAACAGATGCTATATATTGTTAACAAATGCAATAAATGAATCATTCTCAAAAAATAATGTCCTAGTTGCAGCTTTCCTAGATTTTGAAGGGGCATATGACAATGTGAACCACAAGATCATTTTAATTAAACTTGCTAACCTTGGACTACCCCCAAAGCTAGTATCTTTTATAAAATCTTTAATAGAATTGCGAAGTTTCATTGTTTGTATAGGTTCAGCCTCTTCACCCCAAAAGACAATAATCAAAGACCTTCCTCAGGGAAGCGGTCCTCAGCTACCTCCTCTTTGCCCTATATCTATGGGACATGAACCTCCCCCACACGCATCTACAATATGCTGATGATCTGGTACTATGGTCATCTGGCAACACCTTTGAGATTGCACAGTCAAACTGCAAAAGTCACTTTTCCAATTTGAAAAATTCTCTCAACATTCAGATTTACCCATTGCACCTACCAATTCAAAAATAATCCAATTTCACCGAAAGCGAAATCATGTTAATGCAAGACTAACTCTAAATGTAACAACTATTCCAGAAGATAATCATATTAATTAACTAGGTCTCATGCTTGACCAAAAACTTAATTTCACCCTCCACATTTCAAACACAATAAAAAAATGCTATAGAAAAACAATTATACTAAAAAGACTTCTTCCCACACCGTGGGGATGTAAGGAAAAAACCTTACTCCAGTTTTATAAATCACATATAAGACCCCATAGTGACTATGGGCTTATTGTCTATGGTGCATGTGCATAGACCCAGATGCAAAAAATTGAAAGCATACCAAACGATATAATACGTCTGAAATTTGGTCTTAGAAAACCCAAAAGCACCAAGTTTCTGCTCATGGAAAGTGGATTAACAATAATAAGGGAGAGACGTAGCTTTCTATTGATAAAACTTCTTACAAAATTTGAATGGAATAGCTCACAAACACTTCATAATTGATTAAGGAACCCTGTCATGTATTGAGGCATTGCAGATGAGTATGGCAACTTTCAGAAGAAGTTCCCCGTACCTGCAAAGTCTATTGCACCTACTTTCCCCCAATCCCTTCCATGGAATTGGTCAATCCCCATAATAAATACTGATTTCTCAAAGTGGACTAAAGATTTAACCCCAATCGCTTTTGACCAGAAAAAATTTGCTGAACTTAATACAATTACTTATAAAAACTATTTCCAAATCTTTGTTCATGGGTCCAAAATGAATGAAAAGGTAGAAAGTGGTGCCTTCTTTCCTCACCTGAAAATTGCAATGGGTGAAAGCCAGTCTCCATTTGGCAGATTCTGCCATTCTGCCATCTTGCAGAAAAAGCAACGTCGAAGGTTGCAGTATCTGCAAACCGCCAATACGGAGCCGGAAAAGAAGTCTCCATTGAAATAAAATTTGCAGATTGGCAGTGCAGATTTGCAGAATCTGCCAAATGGAGACTGGCTTTGAGAGATTGTATAATAATGTATCTATAATGTCTCCAGAGTTAAATGAAATAATCCTGGCATTAGAACACCTTATGGAAAATAAACCCTTCATTGCCAATTCAAATAATATTATAGTTTATTCTGACTCTTTATCAAGCCTTGAGTTGCTGTCTTCAGCTCCTCAGTATAAGCTGGATATTGACGCTTATCATTGTCTTAGTATTATAGATAATCTTGCTTCAAGTGGCATAAGAACTTATCTTCAGTATATTCCTAGCCACTCTGGTATAAGCGGTAATCATCAGGTTGATGAAATAGCAAACAATGCTATAAATATTGACCAGCCAAGTGGGAGACCAATCCCAATTAGAGATATTTACCGATGGAGACTATCAGATTTTATGTTTAATAAGAAAAATCCTACTCTTTCCCCCTTTCCCAATAAATATTTTTCTAAAATTTATCATAGAATTCGTCCTGGAACAAATGTACTAAACTTTCTTGCATTCTCGTATCAGTTTCCTGATTCAAGTGGTACAGTTCCCCTGTCCTCTCTTTGCAGGTATTGTATTATGAATAATTAAACAATTGACCACTGCCTATTTGAATGTAATATGCTGACGTCTGCACAGCTTACATTGCATTGTAAACTGTTAAACTGCTTCAAACATCACACAATCTCACTATCAGCCAAGAGCCTAGCCGACTATACCTGCAAACAGAGCACAGAAATCGATATCTATCATCTTATATTCGAACTCCTTGAGTCGAAAGATCTACTGAAAGCAGTGTTTCCACTTATCTTTTCAAACAATCTGTAAAATCTTAACAATTATCGGGAGAAAATCGGGAGATGGCTCTCAGGATTCGGGAGAAAATCGGGAGACAGATCTCAGGATTAGGTAGAAATTTCCTTTTTTTTTGTATTTTGTATTGAGTTTTTGGAGGTGTTCGAGCGATTTGAACATAAAGTACCACATTCTAAATGTTTGGAGTCCATAATTACTGTAGCCAGCTACAATCCCGGAAAGAAAATTCGTCGATCAACGTTGTCAAACATGACAAAAGGAAGCAGCTAGAATCTTGAAATGTATTTAATTTTGAAACTAAGTGCAGTTATATTTCATTCAGACTCTAAAGCTGTTTAATTAAGACATTTTTCTTAATCTACCCCTGCTTTTTCTCGACCTTTCAGATCCCACGCAATATCCCACTAATTTCAGGGCTGGGACAGAAAATCTGGACGAATTATGGACACCAGGCCTTTGACCATTGAGTCTGAATTAAGTGGATTATTTGTTTTTTACGACCATCCCCAGAGTTATTCACAATTGATACAGAGAAAACGCAAAATCACAGCTCATTAGTATTTATATAACTGACAAAAAAAGTATAAAAAATAGCAAAACATTCAGATACATATACCGCATTACATTCATAATCTGTGTCTATCGCATGGCTTTTTATGTGAGCAGCCTCCTCTGATCATGCAATAACTCAGCTGTGCTGGCATACGCTACTACTCCTTTTAGCCTCTTTCTGAGGGGCTGTCAACCGTCAGTGTTTCTGCTGTAACTCCGTCTCGTTTTATTTCAAGTTTCGTCTGAATTGTGGAAGCCAAAGTTACTGTTACCAAATGATTCCTTCTGTCGGTCTTTACTTCTTGAGTAAGCTGAACAGTCGTTCTGAAGCTACATTTGGAAATGGCAAGGAAAACAAGTATTGTACATACTTTGCTAAGTTTGGTTTCCATGGTGGTCCCTCGCACTCAAAGCCCATTTCCAGTAATCCACGGCTGTCAGAGTCACTGTTCCATCATCATTGGTACTATCGGAGTGTTCCCACCGTTCTTTGTCAATGGCACTTCTCGACCACTAATTGTACTCATTTTCATCCTTTCTTCGCGATTTTATGTTTTATAATACATTGACAGGCCCTGGTGGACTATATTCGTAACTTACTGCTTACCCAATCTTACTTTATCAGTAACATTCTTATGCGGCATATTTTTCAGGAATGGGACTAACTCGACAACCAGCAAAAATTGTAAATTGTAAAAATGATCATTTGAAGCAAACACCTTCAGTTCTATAGAGCAACTGAAGACAAAGTCTAATTTTTGTCATTTTTCTTTAAATTTGTAGTAACTTTGGATCATTTTGAACCTACAAAATCAGCTGGACCCACATAGTGTTAGGCCCCATCTTCTTGGTGCAATCCAACACCTATGGTTAGTTTATGAGTTGAAAATAATTAGTTAATTACAAACCTTAAAGGTATTTAAATTATCAAAAACAGAAAATCAATGCAATCCCTGTGGAATGGATAATGGGCAATGTTCATACATATGCCAATAAATTCAAATCGCGGTGCCTCAATTGCCTGGGACATTAGGAAAAATTCCTAAAAGGCCACAGGCAACAGCCAGGTAAAAAAAAGAATGACCACAAAGTAAAATGTTCTGGGGATTAAGTTTTCTGGAGATTTTCGGGAGATTCGGTATCTTCTTTTTTTGTCAGGAGATTGATTAGAAATTCGGTAGATCTCCCGAAAAATCGGGAGAAGTGGAAACACTGACTGAAAGATATTTGAGAATATCTCATAAATAAGAGACAACCAAGCCAGTAGCTCTGCAGCCCACAGAGTGAAGCAAAAGGAAAAGGGCTAAATAGTATCAACTGAAAAGCCCGCCTGCTGTGAAATAGAAGAAGAAGAAGAAGGATATTGAAAGGTACAGTGGCGACAGTGGCTAAATAGGGCTGTGAAGCATGGGTGCTCTGAAAAGTGGATGAAGATTTACTAAATGTTTTCCAGAGAAATTTCCTACGGATTATTTTGAGTTCGCGTCTGACTAACCGTAAGTTTAACTGTAAGCTGTACGAAAAATATGTTTCAGTCCCACTTTCTAGGGCTATAATGAGAAAAAAACTTGTAGGGCTAGGGCTTGTTGTCCAGATGACGAGTTAAAGGATGCCGAAAATTGTCCATGTCGGCCAACCGTCTAGAGCTAAACGGAAAGCAGGTCGTCCTCGTCTGGGGTGGCAGGATGTCATAAAGAAATATTTAAAGGAAAATGGGAACCTCCTGGGATGGTGTAAAGAGGGAGGCTTTGAATAGACTGGGATGGAGAAGGAGCGTGCGTAGCTGTGTTGGCCTCAGGTGGCTTGGTGCTGCGGTGAGTTGTTAGTAGTAGTAGTTTATCATAGGCAGCGCAATCGCGCTACCTAAGTAAAGAACGATGTTGGCACAATGTATTATTTATTTTTTGTTTTCCTTACCAGGGCACTTCCTATCGAAGGAGTTGTGGTAGAAACTTCGAAAATGACTCATTCGATTGGAAATTGAAATGGCTAGTGCCCTTTTTAATAGTCGAAAGTGATTGGAAGGCAACTAAAACCCCTTCCACGCCCACCATTTCCCCAAACACATCCAATCAAAATTCTGAGATAGCAGTTTTGTTGAGCGTAGTTGATTTCCGGACAGAAATTGTGTTTTTGAGGAGGCCACTCCCCCACAGCCCTCAGGACAAGGGTTGTAAGTTATGCCCTGGAGGCATATAAGATTTAACCCCCCTCTCACTCCCAGCTTTTCCCCAAACACATCCAATCAAAATTTTGAGATAGCCATTTTGTTCACGTAGTTGAAAGTTCTGGAAACTAGGTCTTTGGGATGACAACCCCCCTAAAGCCCTCAGGGCAAGGGTTGTAAGTTATGCTCTGGGGGCATATAAGGATTTTATAGAAAACGTTGTCGTAGAAACTTCAAAAAGGAATCATTCAATTGGAAATTGAAGTGGCTATTGTCCTTGTCAATAGTCGAAAGTGAATGGAGGGCAACTAACACCCCTTCCACGCCCGCCGTTTCCCCAAACATATCCAGTTAAAATTATGAGATGCCATTTTATTCAACGCAGTTGAAAGGTCCCGAAATTACATCTTTGAGCTGGATACTCCCCTCATAGTCTTCAGGGCAAGGGTTTTAAATTGTGCCCTGGGGGCATATAAGGTTTTTATAGAAAGTGTTGCCGCAAAAACTCGAAAAAGGGATCCTTCGATTGGAAAATTAAAGGGCCAGTTTCCCTATTAATAGTTGAAAGTAATTGGAAGGCAACTCACCCCCCTCTCACGCCCACTATTCCCCAAAACATTTTGGGGGACTTCGGATCGAATTATTTTTTTTCCATACCAGGGCACTTTGTATCAAAGGAGTTGTCATAAAAACTTCGAAAAGGGCTCATTCGATTGGAAATTGGAATGGCTAATGCCCTTTTTAGTAGTGGAAAGTGACTGGAAGGCAACTAAAAAAAATACAAATGATTGTGCATTGTCAGTTTAATATACATAGACTGATATTTATTAATCACAATGTTAATATTATTTCATTTATTAAAGTTATAAAGTAAAAACTTATTTTTTTTTCAGTACAGTTCAAATTATGTTCTGGCCTTGGGAAGGCATAGGGATTTTGAGCCCAACTCATGTTAATTTCTGCTCGTTTTGAGTTTGACTCAGTTATTTATTGTAATTTCTGTTGGTTTTGGGTTTCATTTTTTATCGGTGCTGATTTGTCGTAGTTTCACGCTTGGTAGATTATTTGATTTTATTTTTGCTCATTGTTGGTTTAATAGAGTTCTTTACTTTTCGTTGAAAAACTTATTTTGTGGGAAATTTTTTTTTTAATTAAAAGTACTATAAAGCGCCTTTATATTACTTTTATTGTACTATATAGTAAATAGTACCTTTATGGTATCAAATGGCTAATTTTTCAGTTTTTACTGCTATTTTCACTTGATTTGGGAAAATTTGGTCCAACTTCCCAAGGTCCAATTACGACAACTCCTTCGTAACGAAGGAGTTGTCGTAGAAACTTCGAAAACGGCTCATTCGATTGGAAATTGGAATGGCTAGTGCCCTTTTTAGTAGTCGAAAGTGACTGGAAGGCAACTAAAAAAATACAAATGAATGTGCATTGTCAGTCGCTATTCAGTCTCTGACCTGTTAAAAGTTATTTGTGTTGAAAAAGGATTATATCCGGAGTCAATTAGAGACTAAATGTATATTGTCATTCGGCATCTGACCGGTGTACAATAGTTCAATTTTAAGCCGCATTAATTTTGGAATATATTATAACATTGAGAGTGCAAACATATATGTACTTTAAAGCTGTTTTTAATGATTGCATATGAAATCTTGATGGACTTTTCTTTTTACCTGGATAATGGATTAATTTCGGCTATGTTTTGAACCAAGACTGTTTTGGGCTGAGCTAAGCAAAGTGATAATGTTTTTGCATTCAGCTATTCTTAATTTTATCCAATCAAACATTCGATCGGGTATTGATGATGAAGTTTATCATTAATCATGCAGTGGAGTTTTTTCCTGAAAATATTCTCAAAGATGCTAAAGTTGATTCATGGGCAGAAATATACCCTAATATATCTCTGACCTGTTAAAAGCTATTTGTGTTGAAAAAGGATTATATTCGGAGTCAATTAGAGACTAAATGTATTTCGTCATTCGGCATCTGACCGGTGATAATAGTTCAATTTTAAGCCGCATTAATTTTGGAATATATTATAACATTGAGAGTGCAAACATATATGGACTTTAAAGCTGTTTTTAATGATTGCATATGAAATCTTGATGGACTTTTCTTTTTACCTGGATAATGGATTAATTTCGGCTATGTTTTGAACCAAGACTGTTTTGGGCTGGCCTAAGCAAAGTGATAATGTTTTCGCATTCAGCTATTCTTAATTTTATCCAATCAAACATTCGATCGGGTATTGATGATGAAGTTTATCATTAATCATGCAGTGGAGTTTTTTCCTGAAAATATTCTCAAAGATGCTAAAGTTGATTTATGGGCAGAAATATACCCTTGTAGCAAGACAGCACCAAGGAGACAAGGTGATAATGCCTCCGCTCGATACGTAAAAGATATGATTGATTTGCTTCGGAAGTGCGAAAATGAGGAGCTAACAGTGCCAACGTACGTAATTATTTCACCCATTGAAGTGCATGTAATTCCCGCTGTTGCTTATCGTAAACTTGCTTCCAAAATTTGTGCTCTGGATAGTACCCTTAAGTACCCTGGATAGTACCCTTCATCAAAGAAAAGGTAACAGCTTATGATTTAAATTTTCCGTCACTTCCCATTCCTTATGCTAGTCCTCATATTGAAAGTACTGCCACCGTTATCATTTCAAAAGTGCCTACTAAACTTGACGACCCTTCAAAACGGGCTCATACTATTAATAAAATCCCTGGCCATGAAGCTATTCACAGCATAAGGCCTTCTGGCGATAAGCTGCTTATTCAGATTAGTCAATCTGCAGCAAAGATTTTCAGCGGTGCGGTTCCAACCGTATTCAATAGCTGTGACGTCAGGATTCAGGAAAAGAAATTTCATGGCATTGTTAAGGGGGGCCCGCTAATTATGAGGCGATAATTTTTAAGAAATGTGAAGGTGTCATCGACGTTGAACGCTTGGGAAAGTCCCTAGCTGCGAAAATTACCTTTGCTGACGCTGTAGCCCAGAGAAATAGACTACGACTCGGGCTCAAGGTGGGCTACGAATCATTCAGGGTTTTTGAATTCCTGCGGCCGCCCGTTGCTGTCATAATTGTCAATCTCCCAACCACATGAAAACCAAATGCGATAAGCCAACAAAATGCAGCCACTGCACCGGCTCTCATATATCATCCCGTGATTCCCCCTGTGTTTTTGATCCAAAATGCGTTAATTGTGAGTGTAATCATGTATCATATAGCCTAAAATGTCGTATTCTGCGTGATGTCCTCAGCAAACGTGTGATTCAGAAATGACTGTCGAATTGTCCGTCTCAAACTGTTCTTGTAATGTCAATGGCACGAAATATAAACATTCCTTATTAAATAAAAAAATGGATGCTTTTGTCATTCTTTTCTTGTAAGAACATTTACTGCCTGCCAAATTCGTTAACTCTCAACAAAAAAGAAGCCACCATATTTTCTTTACCACCTATGCCCCAAAAACAAAAGGCCGAACTTCTGGGGGCCTTGCACGTTTTATCAAACGATTAGCTACTCCTTTGTAACCTATCTTATTTCATTCCTCTGATAATATTATGGCAATACGACTTGGTCACCTTGTATTTATAAATATATATCTTCCCTGCGATCAGAAACGTCTAGCTTCACTTACTAAGTTTTCTAATGCCTACTCATCCCTTAAAACTCTGTTATGCAATATTGAAAAGCAGGGGTATCAATGCCTATTGATAGATGACTTCAATTGTGATGTTCATAGCTCCTCTACTCGTACCAACTTAGTTTTAGATTCGTTGCCTATTGGTTACCGCATAGTACCCAAAGATCTTAATTACAGTTATATTAATAATAGTGGTACTGTGGCCAATACTGATCATTGTATTTGCTCTGCCGATGTTCCCTGTTCTGTCGTTAGTGTTGAAGAAGACGAACGTGATTTTGACCATCTTCCCCTTTCCCTTACTGTGACATTAACTGCTGATTCATCTAATCATCCTTGTACTGCTAATAAAAAATGGTGTATGAAACAAGAGTGGAGCAAAGTCAATTGGCCTTTATATATTTCTACCCTAACAGCTCTGTTGTCCTGCATCAAGATCCCTTTTAATCTACTGTGCACTAGTGTTTTTTTTGCCACAAGCCAAAGTGCAACTGAATGTTTATTATCTTCACTTAGTTAAGTGCATGAAACAAGCTGAGAATGTGGTTGTTCCCTTTGTCCGGGTTAAACTCAAACTCGAAGTCCAATTTGGAAAAAAGACCCGGGTCTTAAAGCCGTCAAAATCGTGCTAAACTCTGGCTTTGCATCTGGATTGCGTGTGAGTGGCCCTTGCAAGGCCAAGTGTTTGATATAAAGAGTAAGACAAAAGCGGAGTTTAAACGGTATCTTCGTTTGGTTCGATATAATGGTGCTGAGTTCACTAAAAGTGCAGTACAATGGAAAGAAGTCATTAATACGTCTATATTTGATTCATTAGGGACTAATGATGTTATCCCAGATTCTTCTTGGCTTGGGCATTATAAAAATATTTTTTGTAAGATTGAGTATAGTGTTCATTATCATTTTCAGTGCTTAATTTCAAAATTTTTGCCTACTAAAGTTTTGCAACGTCATGTTATTCCTGTCTCAACTAAAAGTATTGTTAATTGTATGCTTAAACTTAAGTCTAAATCAAGTGATATTGATGGGATTAGCGCTCACCATTTACGTTGTGATTGTCCGGCACTAGTCGCTCAGCTCCAGTTACTTTTTCAGTTCTGTTTATCTTTGTCAATGGTGCCTGATTCCTTCCTTTGCGGAGGGGTAACTTCGATTCTAAAACGTGGAAGAGACCCTTTTGATTGCTGTTCATATAGGCCCATCACTGTTGCTTGCAATATTGTAAGATTTTTGAATATGTTCTGCTCCCATATATTATTGAACGAACTGCGAAAGACTCTAACCAATTTGGATTTCAACCTCGTATTGGGTGTCAGCCTGCGCATAAGGTTTTAGCTTCAAGTCTTTATGATGCCAATTAGGATTGCCTAATCTAAAGGTTATGAATTTCATATTTACACTTTAAATTTGTTTATGGCCTTCGACAGTATAAGTCCTGTACAAATGCGACATTCTTTGCCTGAGTTAGGGATGAAGCCTTCTATCCTTAATGTGCTTAAATATTGGTATAATAATTAGTTGCTTTATTCTAAATCTAGTAGAGGGGTGAATGTGGGAAAGCCATCATAACCTGACTAAATTGTAAAAATAGCAAAGTATGACTTTTGAGTAATTATAAAGGAAACGAAGTATTAATTTTCTTTGAGTAAGGAAACAACAGTACATTTGAATAAGAATACCTTTGATCCATCAAGGGCCATAAAATGCAAATACTGGACCTCCGTTTCAAACTCAAGGGGTCAATGGCAAGAAGCATTACGCGACTTGTATCACATGACAAAAACAGGATTTTTATAGAGAAAGCGGAAACTAATCTTTTGAACAAAGAACTATAATTAGGATTACATCAAACTGGTCTCTGGCCAATGACAGGAAAGAAGAACAAAATAGTGAGAACTTAAAATAGGAATTCAGGAACGAAAACAGGGTAGTCTTTTTTTTTGGATGAAACAAACAGTAAGTTTTTTACTTTGTAATTACGATAAGATACCACTGCCTGTCTGAATTTCCCTTTAGGAATGAAAGTTTGAAGATAAAGTTAAAATAAGAAGAAAATATCCAAAGATTTCTGTCACTTGGAGATAACCTTAATACGTATATAAGAGAAATTGATAACAACTAGTGCTGAAATCTAAGTTGATGAAAATCATCTTAGGCTTATAGTTTTAGTAGTATTTCCACCTAGACAAGGCTTGAGCCATTTGGACAAAACCGCATTTTAAGGTTAGAATAAGCCAAATTAAATTTCTTCCCAGAAATTTAAGCTTTGAATAACTGAGGGTTTAAAGAGGAGAGGAAACCTTAACCAAGAAGAGAAAAGTTAGGAGAGCCATTTGTGCTTCCCCTTGCCAGCCTAGAGTCCCTTGAGCCTTAGCTTGACTTTATAAAGAACTTATATGCAAAAATTGGAATTATCGGACAATAACATTAATTAACCCCCCTCCCCTTGTGCAATCTTCAGACGTTTATACGAAGAGGAACACCGGTCCCTTTTTAATCATCCTTTCATTTCGTTAACCCTGTACTGCATGTTTATACAAAGATGACCTTAATGTTTATGCAGGTAGGCTAAGGGAAAAAGGGAGCAATATTATCAGCGTAAGAATTTCCAAACCTTTATGTCCAGATATTTTCAATTAAGCTTTCCCTGCTAAAGTTAAAGCTTAATAAAGGTCCAAACAATACACAGCCCCTTTCAAGAAATAATAAGAGAATCTCTTGGTTTGGGTTAATGAAATTTGAATTAAAAGCAAGTACGGTTATTCATGACTTAGCTCAACAATAGTTGGAACTAAATAATTTTAATAACTCAGAGCTTAAGCCTTGACAAACCGTACATGTGTAACCTTATTTAGTAGAAACAATCCTTAGCTTAAGATTAATTTAATATTCTCTTTTCGGTAAACATTGGTGGATTGAACAAGTAGATCATTAAACCTTAGACCTAGAAGAGGTTTGGAAGTATTCAACATAAACAGAATTAGAATATTTTTATTTTTATTTTCTTTTGTAAATAAAATCATTTGTCACTGAATTCTGAGTACCGATTTCTTACCTAACGCCTCAGTTTGTATCACGCTACCAAATTTATTAGCCCTGTTAGCAGGGGCAACCTTACAACTGGTCGCAGCGGTACTCAGGTTCAGTACAACTGGTCGCAGCGGTACTCAAGTTCGGTGCAACTTTTGTTTTAGTGGGGGAGTATTAATAAAATAAAAAACCTCTATTACTCTTTAGTCCTTTTCCTCACAAGACAATGTGTTTTCAGTTTTCAAAACCTACCCAAGACAGAAAAGTTTGAAAAAATACTCATTAAAGGAAATTTTAACCTAAAAGGGACGCTCAGACAGACTGTTATCTTTTGTCTTCCTAAGATTCTTTCTTTCTTCTCCTTTTCTTTCTCTTTGCTACAATTTCTGGTATCCGAATCGTCTGTAATTTACTTAAATAGGGTCATAGGTTAATAATCCTCAAGAGTGTGTAATTATAATACTAAACTTGAGGGTAAATTTAAATCAAGGTACTGAGAAAATTCTCATACAATTTATAAATAGACCCATTTTAGCGACTTAAAATACGAGCGATGAACCTCTAAACTTACCACGAGGTAAAACCGTTGGTTCATATGAGGTGATAAACAATGAATATTTAAGGGATGCGACTCTCTTAGCAGCAGGATTAATAGAAAATAAAAAGGAATCCCTCGCTATAGAGGAGGATAAAATAGGATGGGAAGACAGTGAATTTTTGAAGAGAATTAAAACGGGTCCATTAAGTTCAGAAAGAAAACAAATAGTAGAGACAGTCTTATTAAAATTGAAACGAGCCTTTGCAACTGGACCTTATGATGTAGAGCAAAATGACCTTCCAGAATATAAGGTAAAAATAGACCCAGATATACCTATTAAGTGTGTCAAACAATTCCCTTTGCCATTTTTAATGACAGAATGCTTACAAAAACACATAAACGAAATGGTGAGAGTAGGAATAATTGAAATAAGACGTTCTGAATATACAGCTTCAATATTTTGCATAGGAAAACCGGGAAAGGATGGGAAAATTCCACCAAAAAACTTGTGGGATGAAAGTAATAGTCGGTTCCTCATAGATTTAAGAGCAATAAATAAGGTGATAAAAGACTCACAGTGGGGTATTCGAAGAATTTCAGAGGTCATCTCTGATCCATCTAATTAAACCAAATTCATTTCAACTATTGATATTAGAAATGGATTTAGTCACTGTAACTTAGCTAAAGAAAGCCGAAAATATTTTAGTTTCTCAAGTAAGGGGATTTCTTATGTATTTAAGCGCGTGCCACAAGGGTCAGTTTTCTCGCCCCGCGCTTTCGTTGAATTTTTAAATCAGGTTTATGGACCCGAATTTTCTTCATTTTTATCAAGTTATGTAGATGACTTGACAGTACATACGTCTGGGAACTTTGAAGAACATTTGAAACATATTGAACTAACTTTAAAACAGGCTATAAAATTTAATCTAAAGCTTAATATAGATAAATCTCAATTTTTTCTGAAGAATGTGACTTGTTAGGGTTTCAGGTCTCCACAAAAGGAATTAAACCACAAGCACAAAAATTAGAAGCTATCAAGAAATTAGAACCACCAAGTGATGTCACAGGAATTAGGTCATTTCTAGGCTTAACAGGTTATTACAGGGGATTCTATCATAATTACGCAAAATTAGCTGAACCTTTAATTCAACTAACTAGAAAAAACATTCCTTTTATTTTTGGCCCAGAACAAAGCGTAGCCTTTGAAAAATTAAAAACAGAATTATTAAATCCAAATAGTTTTTTTTTAGAATTACCTGATAAAGACAAAGAATTTTACCTTGTCACAGACGCCTCGGAAAAAATTATTGCTTCCATTTTAATGCAACAATTCGAAACTACAGATAGATTTCGAATTGTGGCAACCTATTCAAAGGTTCTTAGTGGTGCAGCCTCAAGGTTTGATAACCACAACAGGGAAGTGTTTGCCTTAGTACAAAGTCTAAAGCACTTCCAAAAAGGGTATTTATGGGCCGCGAGAACTCACATATTTGTAGACTGTGCAGCACTAACATATCTTAAAACATCAAACGATCTTCACTCAAAATTATATAGAATTGTGGTTCTATTAGACAACGATTTGTATACATATCACCACATTAGCACAAGTAGGAACCCTGCAGACTATTTGAGTCGCCCTAGCTCACAATTTGTTAAGGAAAATAGGTCAATTAATCTTGATGAGTTAGAAGTAGAATATTTAGCCCTATTAGGAGATGAGGAACCGATTGATTTTTTTGGGATTGGTAAAGAAGAGATGAGGGGATTTCAATTAGAAGACCCTGAAATTAAGGTGGCAATTGATGAAATAATAAAAATAGAAAATACACTCTTAGGCTTAAAATCTCCCCAGGATATAGAAAAAAATAATGAAAAGTATGAAGAGGGTAGAAATGAACAGTCGAGCCAGACTGGTTTGACCAGGCCCTGTGAGGGATGTGAGTCAAATACGGGTAGTTCAAACATTCCCGGAGCTATCAAACCATCGAAAGGGGATGAATTCAGTAGTAATACTGAAAGGGAGTTTCCTCTTATAAGAAGGAACAAGCCTGAGTACAGAGATAGATGCCTAACCTCTGGGTCTATCCACGGCAAACTGAAAGAGGTAAAAGTAAAGGGCAGTACGCATGCGTGTTTTACTGACAGCAGGTCAATTTTAGAGGGGAGTGAAATTGAACCCTGTGAAGGACAAGTTCTTACGGCGGAACTTGCAAAGACCAGAACTACCGTAGAAGTTACTGGCACTAAGGATAATCGGGCCGAATCCCAAACATCCAGGGATTCAGACTCGGAGAGGGACGAGCCGTTGTGGATACGACAAGCTCGGGCGGTGGAGCTTGCAAAGACTAGGACTATAGAAAGGGTCCCTAGCATGGATAATTGGGCTGGGTCTGGGATACCTGCAGACCTAGGCACCAAGAGGGGTAAGCCGCAGGAACAATTTCCGAAATTTGACGTTTCGGGCAGAGCTCAAATTAACAACAGACCAGAAACTTCAAATTTAGGGGAAGGGAATCCTTTTGTTGGGAAATGGTTAAGAGATCTTCAGTTGATCCTAGTCGAAGGAATATTGTATGCAATAGACGACTCACAAAAAAGGAAACAGATGCATCAGTTTAAAATCATCCTACCAAAAAAACTAATTAGATGAATCATTAATCTTATGTATACGAGCTTTCTACTAAAAGCACACATGAAGACTTACAAAACTTCGAATAAGTTAAAACAAAGTTGTATGTTTGAAAATATGTTCTGCCAAGTTGAAGAGGCAGTAAAGAATTGGGATCTATGTTTTAGGAGGAAAAAAGTTAGCAATATATATACTAAATTGAGAGAAAGTATTTTCCCTGACCACCCATTTCATATCTGGTCAATGGATACCACGGGAAAACTACAACTTTGCGCTAACGGTGACCAATATATAATTATTGCGGTAGAGCATTTTACTAAGTACACAGTGATAGCACCAACCCAAAGACCTCAGGTCAAAATCAGTGATGGAATTTATAATAAAGGAAATCATATCCCATTTTGGAAATATGGATTTCTTATTGTCTGATAATGCCACATGCTTTACAAGTAAAACCTTTAATGAAATGGCCAAAGAATTAGGATTCAAAATTATACATTCATCGCCAAGAAACCCCCAATCTAATGGATTAGCAGAAAATAGAGTAAAATGTGTAAAAAGAATACTAGCTCACTACCATGATGAAATACATAGAGGAAATTGGAGTGAATTCTTACCATTCATACAATTAGCATTACACACTAGTATAGATGCTAGCAGAAAATATACACCCTTTTTCCTACTACATGGGTTCGAAGCGAAATCAGTATTTGACAACATTTTTGCTACTCCAAGGGAGGGGTTCTGTTCAGAAGATGAACGGGTATCTAATCTCGTTCAAGAGGCATTTGTCAGCTGACAAATAAACATGAATGAATTAAAAAGGGCCCGAAAAGGTCAAGCGGCACAATACAACAAAAAAATATTGGGAATCAAAATCTTCCCTAATAATTTAGTGCATGTCATCGAAGAAAGTTCATCAAAAAATTATTCATATAGGGGACTTTTTCTAGTTTTATCGGAATTATTTAAAAACGTCTTTTTGCTACAGGAGTAGCAAACCTGAGATAGCCATGAACCCCGAGATAGCAAAACAAAGGTCAAAGGTAGATAACAAGCCCTTAGATCCTATACCAGACGAAATTGAAGGGGAGCAAATGAATAAAACACAGATAGAGGAAGACATCCCCCATAATATTTGGCAATGTAATTTAAAGGGGAGTTTGTTAAACCAAATAAATGAAACCAATTTGAAAAGTATAAATCAGCCTTACATTACGACTTTGAGTGAGGAGAATGGTTCTGGTAAGACAAGAACAGACACAGAATCGAGATTACCACAGCCTGAATTACAACCCTTGGATGAAACAACCAGGAAAGAAATAAATGACAATTCGGAAGGAAACACTTCGGTGCAAACAGTTGATAATTACGAACAAGGAAGATTTGTCCATAAAAGAAAGGCTAAATCAAAACCACTAAATTATAAAGATCCTTGTTTAAAGGATTTTCTCGGCGGAAAAATAGGAAACCTTAACAAATAACAAACATGCCTTATTATAAATTTAAACCTTCAAAGGGTTGTTCCAATCCAGTATCCTCTGGAGAAATACAAAACCCTTCAAAATCTGCGACCTGAACAGAGTATAATTTAGTTTCTTTTCTCGCTAGATCGGTATGAAAGTGTTCAAGGGTAAATAATGAAATTCCATTGAGGACCAAAACCATACACCGATAATTAATAGGGCGATGCCCACAGGATGAAATGTTCCAAATTCTTAAATTGTCGGTTAAATCTAAGGAAACACTATGGTGTGTGTGTAAAATAATCTTCCCGTCACTTGTTAAAAAGACAATACACTTTAGACTAGACATAACATAAGAAAATTACTGTAAAATAAGAGGGGGGAAGCCTGGAAACAAACAAAGATCTTCTTTATCAAGATCTGCAACACTAAGAACAGAATATCTAAGTATATTTGAATTAAAGTCGTTATGAAAATGGAAGCGTCTATCACAAAATGAAAGTCTAATACTAACGTGGATATAATCTGGGAAGGGCTTCATAACCGTATCAAAACACCGAGAGTAAGGAGGACAAAGTTCACAAGTATGGGAGTACCATAACATAAGACATTCAACTTTCTCACTGCAAATAGTGTCATGAGTATGTAAGATTATCGAACCTTCCATAGTTTTAAACAAAATACACTTGTGGCCTGCTATATTAAAAGGTAACTAAAGGACATAAAACCAATTCAGCGAGAATGGTTGGAACCCTGTTTGTTTGGGTGACCCTGTTTACAAGCGGGATATTGCGTAAGGAAACAGAAATACATAGCCAAATAGCTTTTAAGGATATTGGTCAGATCTTTCCAGTTAAAGGTATATATCAGGTAATATGGTATGTTAATACGGAAAGCCTCAGATCTGATTTAGACGACCTGAATTTGATTATTTCAAATATCGAAAATATTAAAATTATGGAACAAATAGTCAATAAAGACTTAGAAAAGGGAAAAAAGAATTTCACAGAACTGAGAGAAAAACATGACCTAAAGGAATATGTAATAGATAAGTGCAAACTATTACATTTAGAATTAAGTGAAGGAAATGGCATTCTCAAAATATTAGAATCATTAATGACGGATAATACAAATCGAAACAAACGAAGTCTATTACCACTTTTGGGAAAAATAATAGTATGGGTCACAGGACTAGCCAAGGGAGAATATGTAGAAAACATTCTTCATCAGGTTGATCACTTAACTGAAAAAAATGAAAGGTTACTACACATGTCGGAGAGATCCATATCGTTAGTAAGTGATCTCGACAGAGAATTAAGAATGGAAAGGAACAAAAGCTTATAAATTTTGGGAAGGACCTCCAAGAGAAGTATCGATTATATATCTAAGGAAATTAATGAAATAAATTTCCTAAAATTACAGATAAACAAAGAAATGGCAAAAGGTTCAATCCAAATAAAAAAGCTAGTAAAGAAAATAGAAACAGTAATCCTTTCTTTTCTTCAAGAAGAAAATAAACGTTTCCCATTCATTGTCACGGATCCGGCAGACATGGTTATGAGAAATTTCTAAATTGAAAATTTCCCACCAATAGGCTAAAAAATATCTGCTAATTACAGGCGTTACGAATTACTGTAAATTCATACCCCGACTACTATATTGTGGTGACACAACACTTGAAATCGTTGGTTATGTTTGATTTCTATACATCAAATAAACAAGATGCGTTCAGAATGTTCGAAACGTTCAGCATTCTATTTCCAGTGTCAAACACTCCGTATTTTTTTCAAATAGAAAGCGATTTCAAATTTTTTGGGTTGAGTAAAGATCAAACGAGATATTTTTAAGAAGAAGAAAATATAGAAAAGGAATGTAATTTAAAAAGTATACAACTATTGTACAACGACGAATTTCTTATTAGAAGCACAAAAATAAACTCCTGTAGTCTAGCAAACTTTATAGAAAATAATGTATTAATTAATAAAGAGTATCAAACCAAAATTATAACAGAAAATAAAATCTTAATCCAAAGAATTGGAAGGGAACAGTATATAATCACATCTCCTTTCAAAGAAGAAATAAGAATACATTTCGAATGTAAAACAGAAAAAAACAGTAAATTCATATATATAAAAGGCAGCTCAATAGTGAAATACCCAGAAGAATGTTCTCTAACTGCAGAAATGTTAAAGATAAACAGTATGTATAGGGGAAAGATTACAAAGGAAATGGCACCTTTAAACATATCGAAAATTAGCCTAGAAGGAAACCTCTCCATAGCTGGTATAAAAAACGAATGGAGCATAGAATTTGAAGATTTAATCTCTATATATTTCCAGAACAACTTCAAGACACAGATTGGCAAAGCTGAGCTAAGAAAAATGCACATTTCCTTAAAGGACGAAGAAGGAAGGAAACCGGCTAGCTATTGGACATTTTTTTTCAATACCTTTAATCTATTTCTATCTTTATTAGGAGTAGTCTCTATTGGAATTATATTTAAAACATTGAAAAAACTATGGTTAGACTATAGGAAACAAAAGTCTCAAGGATTTCACGTAAATGTAGAACAGGAAGAGATTGAACTAAATTGATTTTTAGCAAAGTTATAGTTTCATTAAGAAAAAATAACTGTACTAAGAATTTTAAGTGTGGGAGGTTGTTAGAATGTGGGAAAGCCATCATAGCCTTACTAAATTGTAAAAATAGCAAAGTATGATTTTTGAGTAATAATAAGGGAAACGAAGTATTAATTTTCTTTGAGTAAGGAGACAACAGTACATTTGAATAAGAATACCTTTGATACATCAAGGGCCATAAAATTCAAATACCGGACCTCCGTTTCAAACTCAAGGGGTCAATGGCAAGAAGCATTACGCGACTTGTATCACATGACAAAAACAGGATTGTTAATAGAGAAAGCGGAAACTAATCTTTTGAACAAAGAACTATCATTAGGATTACATCAAACTGGTATCTGGCCAATGACAGGAAAGAAGAACAAAATAAGAGAGAACTTGAAATAGGAATTCAGGAACGAAAACAGGGTTGTCTTTTTTTGGATCTAACAAAGAGTAAGTGTTTTACTTTGTAATTACGATTAGCTTCCACTGCCTGTCTGAATTTCCCTTTGGGAATAAAAATTTGAAGATAAAGTTAAATTAAGAAGAAAACCTCCAAAGATTTCTGTCACTTGGAGATAACCTTAATACGTATATAAGAGAAATTGATAGAAACTAGTGCTGAAATCTAAGCTGATGATTTTGGGCTTATTGTTTTAGTAGTATTTCTACCTAGACAAGGCTTGAGCCATTTGGACAAAACAGCATTTTAAGGTTAGAATAAGCCAAATTAAATTTCTTCCCAGAAATTTAAGCTTTGAATAACTGAGGGTTTAAAGAGGAAAGGAAAGCTTAACCAAGAAGACAAAAGTTAGGAGAGCCATTTTTGCTTCCCCTTGCCAGCCTAGAGTCCCTTGAGGCTTAGCTTGACTTTATAAAGACCTTATATCCAAAAATTGGAATTATCGGGCAATAACATTAATTAACACCCCCCCTTGGTGCAATCTTCAGACGTTTATAAGAAGAGGAACACCGTTCCCTTTTTAATCATTCTTTCATTTCGTTAACCCTGTACTGCATGTTTATAAAAAGGTGACTTCGATGTTTATACTGGTAGGTTAAGGGAAAAAGGGAACAATATTATCATCGTAAGAATTTCCAAACCTTTACGTCCAGATATTTTCAATTAAGCTTTCCCTGCTAAAGTTAAAGCTTAATAAAGGTCCATACAATACACAACCCTTTTAAGAAACAATAAGAGAATATCTTGGTTTGGGTTAATAAAATTTGAATTAAAAGCAAGTACGGTTATTCTTAACTTAGCTCAAAAATAGCTGGAACTAAAGGATTTTAATAACCCAGAACTCAAGCCTTGACTAGCTGTTCAAGTGTAACCTTTTTAAGTCGAAACAATCGTTAGCCTAAGATTAACTTAATATTTTCTTTTCGGTAAACATTGGCAGATTAAACAAGTAGATCTTTAGACCTTAGACCTAGAATAGGTTTGGAAATATTCAACATAAACAGAATTAGAATATTTTTCTTTTTATCTTCTTTTGTAAATAAAATCAGTTGTCACTGAATTCTGAGTACCGATCTCTTACCCAACGCCTCAGTTTGTATCATGCTCCGAAATTTATTAGCCCTGTTAACAGGGGCAACCTTACACAGGGTACTGCGGTGATATACCAGTTCAATCTGGAGTACGACAGGGTGGGGTGCTATCACCTTATCTATTTAATGCTTGCATTTAAAATGTGTTATTAGGAATCAAGCCTTTGTATTTTTATAATTTATCTGATGTGTCTTATACTGCGTATGCGGACGACCTGCTAGTTTTAATCCGAACCAAGTATATTTTGGCATTATCGGTGCAACGTATTTCTAGGATGTTTCTGGATGTTGGTCTGTTTTTGAATTTTGATAAATGCGAAAATTTAGTTTTCAATCCTTAATCATCTGCTAAAAATTGGTCATGTGGATCGTCAGAAATTTTCAATGTTGCGAATTTACAGTTCTAAGGAACTAGCATTTGCTCTATACTCACTTTTTTGTAACATAATGCTCTGGGAGACTTTAAAAGAAAGTTGAAGATCAAGTACTCAAAAATTATGCATAACCGTGAAAGGTATTTGCACCGGGCTTTAGCAAAAATACATTCTGCACATTATGACCATTCTGTCTTGTTTTTAAGTGGAATGTATTCGTTATTGAATGAGAATGATTTGTACCAGATCCGTATTGCTTATTTTAGATATTGCAAATTTTTATTGTACCTTCCCACTTCATATCGTAAACCGACATTATTTAATCGTTTGAATTGCTTAATAATAATTTGGCAAGAAATGCCTTTGTGTCCCTAGGCCCAAACTATAATATTATCCGTATGTTTTTGTCAGTGCTTAAGGTTTAAGTTATCTTTGTTTCTGTGTACTTGATTGATTTTTTTCCTTTTTCGTGTGCTTTACTCCGCTTGTTTTGTATAAAAGTGGGTTATAAATAAATTATTAGTATATATATAGTGATATTTATTAATAACAATGTTAATATTATTTTATTTATTAAAGTTATAAAGTAAAAACATTTATATTTTTTTTTCAGTAAAGTGCAAATTATGTTCTGGCCTTGGGAAAGCATACGGGTTTTGAGCCCTACTCATGTTAATTTCTGCTCGTTTTGAGTTTGACTCGGTTATTTATTGTAATTTCTGTTCGTTTTTGATTTCATCTATTTATCGATGCTGATTTGTGGTATTTTCACGCTTGGTAGATTATTTGATTTTATTTTTGCTCATTTTTGGTTTATTGAAGTTCTTTACTTTTCTTTGAAAAACTTATTTTGTGGAAAAAGTTTTTTTTTAATAAATAGCACTATAAAGCGCCTTTATATTACTTTTATAGTACTATATAGTACCTTTATGATACGAAATGGCTAGTTTTTCAGTTTTTACTGCTATTTTCACTTCATTTGGGAAAATTTGGTCCAACTTCCCAACTTAGAAAAGAATTGGTCTATTGTTTCACCACATCTAGATTCATTCGAAGCAGAAATCTTGACTATGTTTGAATATCTGATTTTTCATGCCTTATATTAGACCTTACAGCTGACGGCACCTCCAGAGCCACTCAGGGTAGCGAGAAGAAGCCGCCAATCATGCCTCAGGTTTGCTACTGCAGTGATGTCCTACGTTTTTATCGAGCAAAGGTATGCAGACTGCGTCAATCCCTCTGGTAAGTGTGGCGCAGTGTATTTCTGAACCTTTCCCTGTTATGGCTTCCCCATGATTGTCAATTTAAAGCAGCTTTTGGGAATTTATGGTCATTAATATGGTGAATGTTTCCAAAATATCTCTACTTTTGGGCTCCGATTGTGCCAGTCACTAGAGGATGTCCCGTCGTTTCACGGATAGACCCTTTTACTGTCTAGTGTGTGGTGGCCTGTAAATGCTCAATATTCTCTGGAGGTACGAGTTATCAAAATTCAAGACTCTTTCCTTTTGTTCTTGATTCAGGGGCCCTTTTTCTGTGGTGTGAAATAGTGCTGGCATAAGATTTCTACTAGAACAATACAGTTTCTGACACAGACAAGATTTATGAGATCTCTAGACTTGACGTAGCCTGCTGAAAGTGCCGTTTCCTTGTTCTATTTGGTGAAAACTTCTTTCACTGTCAACCTAGTTTTCTCGATGAAGCTTTCTAGACATTTAAACTGAATAACTTATTCAATATTGCTGCTGCCACATTCAATGGATAGATATTTACTTGCTGCCATGCTTTTGATTTTCTCTGCCTTTACTTGCTAACCATAGTGTAAGAGTACTCGAAAGTTTCAGCTTCATTTTCCAAGGCATTCTTTATATGTTGCGAATTTTCTATTTTGATGACCCGGATACACATAGAATTTTTTGATCTACTTCTCCCCCTCCCACAAGTCTCCCCTTCCCATCCTGGATGTTTGAACTTGATCGTCAAAGCTATTCTACGAATATATAAGATAATTCTAAAATTTGGGTGCACTTAGTGCCTTTAGCTTATTCAGTCTCACCATTCATTTCTAGAGTATACTCTTGAGGAACTCTTGGAATCTTGGTCTAGTAAACAATTCTTAGCACCTCGCAACTGAGGAGACAATCAATACCAAGCATGTAGCATTTTCTACTAAAAGCTATCTTTGACTTTGAACAATAGGAATTTGATAATTAAGGGCTATTATCCCTTGGCCTTAGGGAGTTATCAACACCGGATTCAAGTTTATTAGACTTTTTGACGTTTCTGAACTTTTGACTTCTCGGCCACATTTAATGGATAGACAACTTGTTGTCATGTTATTTATTTTCTCTGCCTTCACTCGCAGACCAAGATGGTAAAAGTACCCGAAAGTTTCATCCCCCAAGCTGTTCCTTAGATATTGCGTATATGCTATTTTGATGACCCGGAAACACATAGCGTTTACCGATCCACCTCTCCCCTTTCCATCCTGAACGATTAAACTTGATTGCCAAGCTATTCCATAGCTATATCAGAAAATTCGGTAAATTAAGTGCACCTAGAGCCTTTGGCTTATTCAAGTACTCCTGCAGTTTCTAGAGTATACTCTTGGAAAAATCTTGGAATCTTGACCTAGCGAACCTAAGAGCTTGCAGCTGAAGAGACAGCCAAGGCCAAATATGGTGCCTTTTATATTAAAACCTAACTAAGCTTGTGTATGTAAACTAGAACCTCTGTACATTGTGTAAAATTTCTTGAAAACAGTCTAATTTTTCAATTAGCCATGTTATAAGCTAAGTTAAGTATAAGAACCACGATATGCATTTTTAGAAAAAATATTCACAAGTCAAAATTTTCCATATAAAATTTTAAATATAAATGTTTTTACTTTTATAACTTTAATAAATCAAATAATATTAATATTTTGATTACTAAATCAAAATATGAACATTTGATTACTTTGAACATTTTGATTACTTAATATAAGTATATGTATATTAAACTGACAATGCACATTCATTTGTATTTTTTCAGTAAAGCGCAAATTTTATTCTGGCCTTGGGAAGGCATAGGGGTTTTGCGCCCCTCTTATGTTCATTTCTGCTTGTTTTGAGTTTGACCCGTTTATTTATTGTTATTTCTGTTCGTTTTGGGTTTCATTTATTTATCGATGCTGATTTGTGGTAGTTTCACGCTTGGTAGATTATTTGATTTGATTTTTGCTCATTTTTTGTTTAATGGAGTTCTTTACTTTTGTTTGAAAAACATATTTTGTGGAAAAAGCTTTTTGAATTAATTTCTGTTCGTTTTATATTGACATAGTCTTTCCATGGAAAAAGAAAATAATACTTTAAATCTTTTCGTTTTTTAAGACTTTATAGTTTGGCCTGCTATTTGTATGCTGGAAAAAAATTTTCAGCAATTTTAAACAACATTCAACCTTTTAAAAATCTGGACACAAATAGTACTGTTTAATTTAGTTTTGTATCTCCTCTAGTTGACCTGAAATGGAAAACTTGATACCATTCGCAAAAAAATCTGTTTACTTTCTTTTATAGCTTGGATACACTTACGTTTTTTTTTATTTGGTTAAATTTTAAGAGCAGAAATAGGAGGCTTGGTGTGGGAGGATTGGCATGGGAGGGTGGGATTGGAAGGGAGATTAGTTGCCCTCAAATCACTTTTGACTATTAAAAAGGGCATCAGCCCATTCTATTTTCAATCAAATGAGCCCTTTTCGAAGTTCCCACGACATCTCCTTCGATACGAAGTGCCCTGGTTTAAACAACAACAAAAAATAATACATTATACCCACTTCGATCTTTACTGTAAAAATATCAAGCTTTCCAATCACTTTCGACTATTAAAAAGGGCACTAGGCCTTTCGATTTCCAATCGAATGAGCCCTTTTGGAAACAACAACGCTTTCTATATACCTCTTACATGCCCCCAAGGCATAAATCACAACCCTTACCCTAAGGTCTGTTAGGGTGGTTGTCATCCTCTAAGACCGAATTTCCAGAACTTTCAACTACGTTAAACAAAATGGCTATCTCAAAATTTTGATTGGATGTGTTTGGGGAAGTGGTGGGCGTAAGAGGGGTATTAGTCAACTTCCAATTAGCCACTCCAATTTCCAACTGAACGAGCGCTTATCAAAGTTTCTACGACAACTTCTTCGATGCGAAGTGCCCTGCTCTAAAGGAAAAAATTAATAAATAATACATTGTGCCAACATCGTTCTTATATTCCCCCAGGGCATAACTTAAAACCCTTGCCCTGAGATTTGTGGGGGAGTGACCTCCTCTTTACTTAGTCCCCGTTTCTTGTCTCTTCTCGAGTTACTTAGGCAGCACGATCTTGCTGCCAATAATTTATACAGCAACTTTCTATATAAACCTTATATGCCCCAAGGGCATAACTTACAACCCTTGCACTGAGGGCTCTGAGGGGGCTATCATCCTAAAAAACCAATTTCCAGAGAATTCAACAACATTAAACAAAAGGGGTATCTCACACTTTTGATTGGATGTGGGGCGGATAATGGTAGGCGTAAGAGGGGCGTTAGTCGCTATCGAATCACTTTCAACTATTAAAAAAAACATTAGCCCTTTCAATTTCCAATTGAATGAGCCCCTTGGAAGCTTCTACTACAACGCTTTAAATAAAAACTTTATATGCCCCAGGGCATAACTTAAAACCCTTGCCCTGAGGGCTGTGGGGGAGGGGTTTTCATCCTTAAAGACCTAATTTTCAAAACTTTCAACTACGTCGAATGAAATGGCTATCTAAAAATTTTTATTGGATGTGTTTGGGGAAAAGGTGGGCATGAGAGAGGGGTTAGTTGCCCTCCAATAAACTTTGAATATTAAAAAGGGTACTAGACATTTGAATTTACAATTGAATGAGACATTTTTGAAGTTTTTACCACAAAGATTTCAATAAAAACCTTTTATGCCCCCAGGGTATAACTTATAATTCTTGCCCTCAGGGTTGTGTGGGAGTGTCCTCCTAAGTTTCTACGACGACCCCTTCCATATGAAGTGCCCAGCTCTAAAGGAAAAAATAATAATAAATAGTACATTGTGCCAACATCTTTCTTATATGCCCTCAGGGAATAGATTAAAATCCTTGCCCCAAGGGTTGTGGGGGAGTGTCCTCCTCAAATTTTGTTTTCCTATCTGGAAATCAACTACGCTGAACACAATGGCTATCTCAAACTTTTGATTGGATGTATGGGGGGGAAGGATGGGCGTGGGGGGGCTAGTTGTCCTCCAATCACTTTCGACTATTAAAAGGATACTATCACTTTGAATTTCCTATCGAATGAGCCTGTTTTGGAGTTTCTACGACAACGCCTTCTATAAAAAACCTTATATGCCCCCAGGACATAATTTAAGACCTTTGCCCTGAGGGTTGTGGGGGAATGTCCTCCTCAAAAACATATTTTCTATCTGGCAATCAGCTAGGCTGAACAAAATGGGTATCTCAAAATTTTGAGTGGATGTGTTCGGGGGAATGATTGGCGTGGGGGGGGCTAGCTGCCCTCCAATCATTTTCGACTATTAAAAAGGGTACGAGCTCTTTCAATTTCCAATCGAATGAGCCTTTTTTGAAGTTTCTACGACAACGCCTTCTATAAAAACCTTATATCCCCCCACGGCATAACTTAAAACTCTTGCCCTGAGGTTTGTGGGGGAGTGTCCTCCTCAGAAACATATTTTCTATCTGGAAATCAACTACGCTTAACGAATTGGCTATCTCAACATTTTGATTGAATATGTTTGGGGGACTTATGGGCGTGGAGGGGGTCTTGTTTCCCTCCAAGCACTTACTACTCGGCAAAAGTTCACTAGCCCTTTGAATTTTCAATCTAATGAGCTTTTTTTTAAGTTCCTACGACAATACCTTCGATAAAAACTTTATTTGCCCCCTCAGTGTAACTTAAAGCCCTTGAACTGAGGGTTGTGAGGGAGTGTCCTCCTCAAAAACATATTTTATATCTGGAAATCAACTACGCTGAACAAATTGGCTATCTTAAAATTTTTAGGGGATGTGGGTGAGAGACGGATGGGCGTGGGGGGGGGCCATTGGTCAACAAATCCAATATGACTGTTTAAAAGGGTACTAGCCCTTTGAATTTCTCATAGAGTAAGACTGTTTTGAAGTTTCTATGACAATGCCTTCCATAAAAACCTTATATGCCCCAGGGCATAACTTAAAATTCTTGCCCTGAGGGTTGTGGGGGAGTGTCCTCCTAAAAAACATATTTTATATGCTTAAATAAACAACGCTGAACAAAAGGTCCTTCTCACAATTGTAATTGGATTTGTTTGGAGAAATTATGGGCGTGGGGGGGGGGCGTGTTGCCCTCGAAACACTTTCGAACATTAAAAAGGGCACTATCTCGATCAATTTACAATAGAATGAGACTGTTTAGAAGTTTCTACGACACCGCCTTCTATAAAAACCTAATATGCCCCAGGGCATAACTTAAAACCCTTGCCCTGATGGTTGTGGGGGAGTGTCCTCCTCAAAAACATATTTTCTATTTGGAAACCAACTACGCTGATCAAAATGGCGATCTCAAAATTTTGATTTGGTGTATTTGGGGGAATAATGGTCGTGGGGGGGGCTAGTTGCCCTCCAATCACTTTTGACTATTAAAAAGGGAACTAGCCACTCCAATTTCCAATCGAATGAGCCCTTTTCGAAGTTTCTAGGACAACTCCTTCGATACGAAGTGCCCGGGTAGAGAAAAACAAAACGCATTGTGCCCACATCGTTCTTTACTTAGGCAGCGCTAGCGCTTAGCCTATGATAATGTTGCTCCTTACTTTCAGTTGAATAACTTGTTTTATTTATTTAATTTCTGATCGTTTTTTAAATAATGCCAGGATATCTGGGATATTCGTGAAAAATTAATCCATGGGAAGATTCTTCTGTGTAACCCCCTCCCCCCGACCCTTCCTCCATAAGAAAAAATCCTCCCTGAAAACGTCTGTATACTTCCCAATAACCAATACTATATGTAAACAATGGGCAAAGTTCTTAACTTGCAGCCCGTCCCTCAGAGACAGTGGGGGATTAAGTCGTCCTCGAAGACTTAATCTTGAAGAGATAGCTTTTAGATTATTGACTATGCTGAAGAAAATGGCTATCTCGAAATTTTGATCAGGTGACTTTGGGAAAAACATGAGCGTGGGTGGGGGCCTAGTTGCCCCCCATTTTTTTGGTCACTTAAAAAGGGCACTAGAACTTTTTATGAAAAAAAACAAATAGACACGCATCGGTGATCTTTCATCTGGCAAAAAAAATAAATACAAAATTCCACGTTTTCAAACAGTTCGTGGCAACGAACTGTAAGTAAGGTGTGACCCGGCTCAATAGTAATCGAAACTCCAAAAAACGAAATTTTAAAACAAATAGATACATCAAAAGAAAAAGATTTTTATGCTGATTTCAGATATAAGTTTAATCAAGTTTAGTCATACCCATAAAAAGGTACGCGTCAGTAGAAAGCTATCTTATACTCGTGTCACCCACCCCTGCTGCCACCTACAACTTTTTTTTAACACCATATATTGGCATCGAGAACCACGTGGTTTATGGTTTTTTGTCAATGAGAATTTGAAAAACAGGAATTTTGTCACATTTATGTATGTTTTCTCGGATGGTTATGTGTGTTGGTCGATTTATTTGATGTTTTTCATGGATGTTTAATGGTTTTTGTCTGTGAGAATTTGAAAAACAGGAATTTTCTCACTTGAAAAACCA